>NC_142140.1:62698461-62849807 GCF_024610735.1 Ursus americanus | reverse complement strand
AAGGGAGGGGGGATTTCGGGGGTTGCCCGTGACGTGGCTACTTGCGCAGCGGAAGCGGCGTGTGTAAGTGTAAGGGGGGGGGGTCCTTCGGGAGGGAGGAGGGCGGGGCCCGACAGGCGGTGACATCACCCTTGTCCCACTCTCACCGCCCACTCCCTTAAAGAACCCAGAACCCGTTTCACTTCCTCCTTCACCCCCCCCCCCCCGCCCCTTCCCGTCGGTGCTGCCTCTACCCACGACGGGCGCAGCGCTCCCCTTCTGGGCACCTTCCCTTTAGCCCCAGTTCTTCCCTCTCGCCTCTCTGTGCCCAGGATCCCCGTCCCCGCGCCTCTTCCTCGCCTACCCCGCGTCCCCGCAGGTAGGGAGCCGGCTCCGCTCCCGGGATCGGTCCATTGAGAGTCTAGAGTACAAAGAGCTGTGAGAGGCGAGCGTAGAGTACAAAGCGGCGGGGGCGGGGCCAGCGCTCCAGCTGGAGCTAGCGCCGGGCAGGAAGCCGGGGGAGAGCGCGCGACGAGGGGCTGGGGGCGGCTGGAAAGTTCGCCTTCGCCGAGAGAAGTCTGCGCTGTGGGGAAATTTCCACCCAACCCGCAAGGGCAGGCGGGTTTCTGGTGAAAAGAGTCCTCCCTCCGCAGGGCAAGGTCGTCTGTTTACATGCAAGCGCTGGGACCCTACACGTCCCGGCGCGCCACTCCCCGCGGAGCCCGACTCCACGCCTGGGCTCTGCTGACCCTCTCCGCGGTTCTGGCGGAGTTTCTGCCCCGAACTCTCTCCTCACCACACAGACTTTCTCTCAGTTCCCAAGCCCTGGCACGAGTAGAGCGCTTAACTGCGGTCCAGTGTAACCCCGACCAGATTCCCCCACCCAAGTCCCGGACCACGCATGGGAAGACGGGGGGAACCGGGGATCCGGGCATCAGAGGAACAGATGCCCGCTTGCGAAGGGGTGCCCAGGGCGCCGCCAGTTACCAGGAAATGCAGCTTCCCCTAGTGCGATGATGACACTTCCCCTCCACCACTTCCCCTTTCCCACGGGGAACTGACTCAGCTTTCCCTAAAGCACTGAGCCCCGTCCTTCCAGCCCCTTTCTACCTTTGTCCACAAACCCCCACGCCGGCACTCAGAATACAGCAGCCCTCATTGGAGAACAAAAACTTCCTGTGCACTAAACACACACTCACTCTCGCCAACCACCTCGGATCCCTGTCCCCACCCGGGACCCAGGCGCCTGACTTCCCCCCCCACACACCATCCGCCTCCCGTACAAAGCCCTCCCTCGGGGTCTGATTCAGGCTCGGGGTGTGTGGGGGGGGAGAGCGTGAGTCACCCAGAAAACCTTCCCCTATTCCCACTGACTCAGTCCCCGCCTCCCTGAACACACACAGACACACAGTCAGAGGCAGACACAACTCAGCCCACACACCGCTCACCACCGGTCCCGCGGAATTTCCCCTCTCGTCTTCCCCCACGACTGCCCCTCCCCGCGCCCGCCAGCTTCGACGCCCCGCTCACACCTGTTCCCCAGGCGCCGGCAGGCGGCTCGCGGTCCACTCTCACCTCCACTCTCGCTTTGGGGCAGGAATAGCCCTCCCCGACTTCCCGGTGTCCGTACTAACCAAGGGGAAGGGACAACCACGGGCAGGCACAAAGGACACCCACAGACTCCTCGAAGGCAGATGAAAGGAAGACGCACGCGGCCAGAGCCAGGCTGGGAGGACGGTATACTTCTGGGGCAGACATTCCATTCCAGCCTCTCCCGCCCGCCCCACAGTCCCGGGGGCCAGCCGGCCAGAAAGGGTTAATTCTTCTCCCGCCGAGGCCACGCCCTCTCCATCCGGGCACTCCCGGCTGAGCCCAGCTCCGCCCCTTCCATCCGGGCTCTGGACTCAGGGACTTTAACCGACCCCCTCCCCCGGAGCCCCGAGAGAGACCCACTCCATCAATCACACCCACTTAACCCTCTCCCGGCTCGAGACCCAGAAACCCCTCCGCGCAGCGCTCGAGCCGCGCGGGACGCGGGGTAAGGGGCCAGACGTGCGCACGCAGACTCACATGCCGGCCACAGACAAGACCCCGCAGATACGGTTTTCCCCAGCAGGCGGTCGGCGAGGCGCGGCACGCGCGCCGAGGTGGGGCCGGTCCCGGAACCCCGCCGCATCCCGCTCCCCGCCAGGCCTCATTCTGCCCGGTGGAAGCGAGGGGTTACAGGCTCGCTTCTTACCTGGGGGAGGGGGGAGGCGGAGGGGAGGACCGCCGGCTGGGGCGCCGCTGTGACTCAGCCACCCGGGCAGGCCGCCCGCTCGGGATTCCCTTCCCCAGCCTTCCCCCGCTGCTGGCCCCTCCCCGCCCCCCACCGAGGAGTGACAGTGCCGGCCCCGGCCCGCTGTGTGTCACTGCGAGCCTTGTGTCTGCCTCTGACTGGACCGCTGTGTTCACCAGTGTGTCTGACAAGGTCGGCTGTGTGTGGGTCCCGGTGTCTGTCTGTGTGCACCTGCAGATCTGCTCATCTCGTCTCCAGCGCCTGCGTCTGACGCGTTCCTGTCATTATGCCTGTCTACATGACTCTGAGGGGCTGGCTCTGTCTGTGTGTCTGCCTGGCTCCTGTCTCGGTCTTTTGTCTGGGTCTGCCTCTGCATCACTTGCGTGATCACGTGTGTCTCTGCACATGCCCTTCTGTGTTTGCCTACATGTTCCTGAACAGAGTCTGGGAAACACTGGAGCAGGCTGACCCTGCTGACTCCTCGCCTCACTCCCCAGAATCCTGACGGCTTGCTGGATCAGTGATCCTTCTGTTTGAGTCAAATATTTGGGCGTCTGTCTGC
The DNA here is from genome assembly GCF_024610735.1 of Ursus americanus. Classification (NCBI taxonomy): domain Eukaryota; kingdom Metazoa; phylum Chordata; class Mammalia; order Carnivora; family Ursidae; genus Ursus; species Ursus americanus. The sequence goes on along the minus strand of NC_142140.1, from coordinate 62,846,988 downwards.
CTTCCATCAAGTTCTGTCCTATTCCTCAAGGTCCTTGCTTATCCTCACAGCTCCCTGCGGCTCCCATTATGATGATAATTGCTAGCATCCAGTGAATACTTATTACATGCCTGGCACTGTGTTAAGCACTTCACATACATTTTTAAAACTACCCCCCCCACCACCACCCCAAACCTGAGGTAGGGGGTACTTTTTCTTTTTTACCCCATTTTACAGATGAGGAAATTGAGGCTCAGAGAGGTTAGGTAACTTGGTCAAGCTCACTCTGCAAGAGAGTGGAAGAGCTGGGCTCCTTCCCAGGGCCTCATTTCTTTCCACTCTTCTAGAAGGCCTCTGTCCTAGTCTCCCTCCCTTGGTTTTATCCTCACAGGCCATCTCCTGGGTCAGCCTGCGCCAGGGTTCTACCCCAGGCATCTCTACCATCCCAAATGTATCACGTCCTCCAGAGCAGGTGTGGGCAGAAGACTGTGTAGCAGATCTCAGAAGCCATTGCTTTCTTGGCAAGAAAGCTCATTCGGTTAACACATTCATTCAACACAATTCCACTGAGGCACCCCAATGTGCAAACCATCTTGCCAAATAGAGACACAGAGAAGAAAACAGTCCCACTCAAAAATTCAGTGAGTAGTGGAGAAGAGCGACACACCCTCAGAGAACTCAAGTCCCTGGCTTGGGTATCATCTTTTCTCCTACAGAACGAGGGATGGAGGCTCTGTCCTGCACAGCCTCAGGCAGACAACTGGCAGAAAGAGAGAGGCAAGGAGAAGAGGAGTAAGACGGGGGGGGGGGGCAAATGCTATAGTGCAGTGGGAACAGAATGGAACAGAAGGGATCTGGAAGGAAAGGTGAGATGCCATGATTGCCACGGCAACCGCAGGCCTTCCTGGCAGGGGCCTCCACTACCTCTCCGAATCAATGTCCAATCACCATCCAGAAACCAGACTGTTCGACAACTCTTCTAGGGCACCCCCACCCCAAGAAAAATCCCTCCAGGGTAGCTCACCTCTACCATGCAGCTTGCAAACTCTGGCTCAAGTCAATTCAATAAGCCACTGAGTTGTAGCACTGGGGGGAGATTTTTTGGTGGTAGTGGAGAGGCTGCTGAAGTACAGGGCTGAACCATCCACAGGCAACAGAGGGGAGCTCCATAAACCAGGAAGACTGAACCACTCACGCACCACATGGTGGGGGGATGGATGCTCAGAGTTGGACTGGACCATTCTGAGGAGTGGGCATGATCCAGATCGTACCACTCTTCTTCAAGCATGTGGTGCAGAGTTGGACTGCCGCAGGTGGGGGGAGGTGTTGCTCAGGGGCAGGACTTACCAGATGGAATCTGATGTGCCCTGTCTCATTGGACCCAGTGCCCCAGCGGTGGGGTGCAGCAGACCACAGTGGGTGGGATGGGTGGTACTACGGGGCTGGCATGGTGCCTGGGGGAACCTAAAAGAAAAAAAGCCAGTTAGAAGTGGGGTCTCCCAGGCTGGAGAATTTTCCTGTGCTCCCTGTCTTCTTAGTGAGGAGAAACCATGCACTGGTGGTCAGATGGGATGGGAGAAGCTGTTTCCATGGCAACCAGAAAAAGCCATCCCCAAAGTGGTCCTCCAGCCTTCCCCTTTAGGAAGCAGCCTGGAGCAGGGGGTTAGAGGCGCCTGCTAGGGCATCTGTGTAGGTCCGTGGCGGACAGCCTGTCCATGACCCCTCTTCCGACTGAAGCCTCCTGTTGAGAGTCCCTGGTCCCAGAGTAGCCCCCATGGCCCCTGACCTCTGCAGCGAAGTCAGCCTCCATCCTGGCCCCAGGCCTGTAGATCCTCGGCCTTCAGCTCAGCCTCCTCCCTAACCTTATCAAGACACCAGTCAACCCCACCCTCTGGACTCTGCCCCCTCCCCTTCCCCCAGGCCAGCGCAGGCAGGTCTTGGCAAGCGGCACAGGTGGCCAGACGAGAGGAACGGGCCCAGCAGGGAGGAGCCTCCCTCCCGAACAAGGGCTGACTCTGGGCCTGGGTCTGGAAGTGGCCTCTGCTGCAAGCCTCCCTTCCAACCCACCCCTCAAGGCCATATCCTGTTTCTCCATCATCTCCTTCCTCTCTGTGGCCCAAGAAGGTGACAGAGGCCCACTCCCTCCCCTCCTCTCACAGACAAAAAGCTAGGTCTTCTAACAGAAGTCCAGGGTCAAGAATCAGGTGTCCATCTAGGGTCACGCCTAACTCTCGCCCTTTTTTCAGACTCACTCCTCAGGGACCCGTGGTCGGCCCTGTAGGTCCCAGACACTTGGGCTCCCAATCTAGTCTCTCCATTCCCCGGCCCTGCAGCCCACAGCCTTCCCCCTGCCCCAGAGACTCAGGCCTCCGGCCCCCAGCCTCCATGATGCAACGGGCTGCAAGCCGCCCGGCTGCTGATGACACTGCCCCACGGGAGGCACGAGGCGCGACTCCTGACCCACGCAGGGCCCCTCCGTGTGCCAGGCAGGGGCCAGCTGCAGGCGAGGGAGGCCAGGCGGGCAAAGGTCTTCTGCTGGAAAGGGAACCTTCCAGGACAGGGATGCTGAGAATGTGGGACGAGTGTGTGTGTGCGTGTGTGTATGTGTGTGCAGTCTGCAGTGTTTGTGTATGTGGTTGTGTTAGAGGGGAAGGGGAAGCTGGGGAAGGTCTAGCCTAGACAGAGGGGAGTGGCAGGCCTTGGGACACACCAAAGAAGGAGTGAGGGGCAGCCAAGGGGGTCACAGGGGTGTGTATGGGGTGTCTGGACACCAGAGTGGGGGAGGGGCCAACAGCCATTTAAAGGGCCAGCCCCAGAGCTTTAATCCCTCACCAGCCCTGGCCCCAAGCCGGAGGCTGTAATTCATCTGTCCAACAGCTGGGGTGGGTGTGTGTGTTGGGGGGGGGGGCATGTGGACGGGAAGGGGGAGCTGGGGGAGGGGCTGGGGCTTTCTTGTGCACAGAGCCAAACAACAAAAGGGGAAGCTGAAGGGCCAGCTCCAGTGTGCCCAGGCCAGGCTGCTGACCTGCAGACCCACTGGCGGTCCCCACCTGATGGCCCACACACTCCATAGTTTGGACTCAAGGACTCTTGGCCAAGGAGTCCGAGCACCCAAAGGTGGGGCCTAGGAGAAGGTCCAGGCTGAGTGCCTCCCCTCCCCCGCAAGCTGTCACCCCTCCTTGCAGGTCCCAGCCTCAGCACCATCCTAGACCTGGCAGGCCCCACGACAGATTCAGCCTCAAATGCCCTGCTCACCAGCCAAGCCTCCCCAGACACAGCCTGCCGGCTCCCCCTCCCGCCGGCACAGGGTGGCAGCGGCCACACCGAGGCTGTCCCTTTAAATCATTACCACCCCCTGATTGTGTGGACAAACCAAGGGCCCTGCCCCCCAGGCAGGCGGCTTGCCACCTCCCCCCCAAGAGTCCCCAGAAATGTGAGGGCCATTTAAAGGGACAACAGAGAGGCAGCCAGGTCTCTAGCTGCCCCCACCCCCACCCCGCACACACAGCCCCTTTCCCCAGCGACATACAGCCCCTTGCCCCTCCAGAGGGCCCCCCAAATTCCGGTTCTCTCCCCACCCCTAGAGACTGCTAGAAGGAGAAAGGGGGCCAGAGTTGGGGGGGCGGGGAACAGGGGGAGCGAGAAAAGGACAGGGACTGCCTTCTTACTCAGAGCCCCAGGGGACAGGTCGGAAGGAAAGCCAAGCCCAGAGAAGCAGCGAGACAGAGCCCCGAAAGGTGCCGCGGGCAGACCTGGGGCGCAGAGGCTGTCGGGCGAGGGGAAGGGAGTCGGGCTGCACGAGACAGCGGCGCGGCCAGCGGGCGACAAGCCCAACTGGGGGAGATGGAACGAGGAGGGCCAGGGAAAAGAGGCAAGGCCAGAGGAAAATGGGGAGACAGAATGGGGGAAAGGGGTCATCCGGGAGGGTGTGGAGGAAAATCCGAGAAGGGAGGGCGAGCCAGGCCGGGGTTACCTGCTGGGTGTCTGTCCCCCGGCGGTGCCCCCGGAGTCCGGGTAGGGAGGGGGGGAGCAGCAGGGGGGGGAGTGGGGGCTGGGGGGGCGGGGGAGACGGTCCCTCCTCTGCCTCCTGGGCCTGCCCCGGCGCTTGCAGCCTCTGCCTCCCTCCCTCCTCCTCCCCGTCCCTGAGTCCCGGAGTCAAACAAAGAACTGTAGCAGGCTCTCCCCAACCCCCTCCCTCCTCCTCCTCCTCCTCCTCCTCCTCCTCCTCCTCCACCTCCTCCTCCCCCCTCCCTCCCTCCCCACCAGCAGGCTCCCTCCTCCTCCCTTCCGGTCTCTTCCTTTAACTACCCACCCCCCCCCAGCCCCCAGCACTAGTCTCTCTCCACCCACCCACCCAACCTTTTACACACCCCTCAGCCAAGCCCGGTCCCCGCAAAGAAAACTGTGGAGTCCCTCTGCTAAATTGAAAGGCTCCAGAGAACAACATGGGAGGGGACTGGGGTCTTGCTTAAAAACTAAGAACCACAATACAATTATTTTATTTTCATGGCCAGAGAAATAGTCTGAGCTGTTTCTTCTCCAAGAGGGGAAAAAAATAATCCTAAAGAAAGCAACGCAAATCTGACTAAAGCCCTCATCAAATATAGTGCACAAGGCATCGGAAGCTAATCCCTAGCCCTCTCCCTCCCACCCGCCAAATTAACACCAACTCTCCACCCCTCCCTAACCAACTCCTCAGGTCCCGGCCAGGCCGAAGGCGGCCGAACAACTATCATCGTAAAAATAACAACTATCACCACTGAACGAGAATGAGCATTTCATAAGGAGCATTCGCTCAATATTTATTCTGTGCCCCGCACTGTGCTGAGTGCGTTGCATAAATTATCTCAACCCCCCCCCCCCGGGCCTAGAAAGTGTGTATTGATATTTAAATTTTCCAGATGCAGAATATGAGGCTGTGGGAGGTGCTGACCTTTCCAAGTCCCTACAACCACTAAGTGGCAGAGCTGGGAACAGAATCCGTGTCTGATCTGACAGCCCGAGCTCTAAGGTGCAGTACAAGAAAAACGAATTTTTTCCAGTATCATAAGCAAATCCCAGGACTTAACTCAGTAGGAAAAGGCACTCGCAGCTATCAACTGGGTCCTTCTCCCTCAGGAAAGTGACCCACCCACCTACACGGAATAAAGACCCTGACTTTTCAGTCTAATGCTGTTTCCTGACCCTTTTCCTCGCTCTTGGGGTGTCAGGGATTGAGATCAGAGGTGAGCTGCTGTCCAGTGGCCCCTCCCACACCACACACAGCTCTCCAGGGAGCAGCTATCTGCCAACCACTCCCACTTCAACTCAAAATGGGGAGAGGGGCAACAGGACACTTGGCAATGCAGCAGGTGGGAAAGCAGAAAGACTGCTGGGAGGCTCTTTCAAGGGGAGGAGGGGCTGGGAAGGAAAGCTCTCGGTACCAATCTGGGGCAAAGTGCCCCCGGGTTCCCGTAGCCCAGCCAAGGGGCAAAGTCTTTGGGCCCCACCACACCCGTGCCCCTCCCCCTCACAGAACTCCAGGCCAGGGTTTCCCACCTGCAGGCTGCTAGGGCCAAGGGAAGGGAGAGGGGGAAAAGATGGCACGGGGTTGGAACTGGACTCGGGGCAGAGGTGGGGGGTTGCGGGATGAAAAGGGGAGGAGGCCTCCGGCCTGGCAACCGTCCCAGGGCACGTGCACTGGTGACATCATCCCAGGCCACCTCTAACACAGACCTTTGACCCCTAGGGGCGGAAAGGGGCCTTTGGCTAAGCTTCCTGGGAAATAGCCTTAGGAATTCTGGGAGCCCAAAGAGGGGAGGGAAGGAACCCAGGCGGCTTGCCTTTATCTCTTCTACCCCCAATACGGCTCCAGTCCCCGGGACTCGGGCTTCCTAAGGCTCCTCCTCCCCGCCTCCAGCCCTGACCTCCCAACCCACATTTCTGACGGAGTCCCGACACGCCTCTCGCAGATACTGTGCCTTCTCTCTCCCGGGCGAGATCTCGGGTGGGGGGCGGAAGGTGGGGGACGGGGGCACCGGGTCCCGCGGGGCTCCGTCTCCCATCTGCGGGATCCCCCGTGGCCCAGCCGGCCGCCAGCCGGAACCTGTCTGGGTCCCCAACTCTCCTGCCCCTCCCCGCGCTGTTCCAGGGCGGAGTCTGTGGAGTTGAAACCAGGACACGGCAAGAGGAAGAGTTATATAACCGGGAGAAGCCGAGAAGGACGAGCGGAGACCGGGACAGACAGCCCGAAGGGAGCACAGAGAAGTGCAAAGAGCACGAGGGCGAGTGGGGAAGACACGTTAGGGACGGGAAGGATTTTGGTGTGCATCAAAGAGGAGGAATTCACGCGAAGAAGGGGCGTCAGGGCCCGGCAAGAGTCACCTGGGCCGTCCGGGGCTTCCCCGCAGCGCCCTCCCCCGCCGCCTACAGCAGCTGAGCCCGAGCGAGTGAAGCTTCGGGAAGGGGCGCTGATACCCGTTCCGTTCCCCTTGGGGAGGCAACCTAAGCCAGAGCCCGGGAAGGCGGCGGCGGAGCAGAAGGGGCCGGAAACCACAGCTCCGCCCAGCCCACCTGGGAGAGTGGGGCGCCAGCTGGGGGTCGGTGGGAAACAGGTAGCCGGCCCCTCCCACGCAAGGCTGGGCAGTAATGGTTCGAGACCCAGCGACAGAGGACGGGTGCGTCCAGACGCCTGGGTCCCGAGAGGCTGAGGAGCGCAGCCCAGGTCTAGTTTGCAAACACAGACTCAAATGCGGGGGGGGGGGGGGAGACCGTGTGCGGCGAGCGCCGACTCGCCGCGCAGGCGCAGGGGGGCACCCGGGCGCGTGCGGAGGAGGGAGGGGGGTGGGCGCGAGCGTGTGGGAGTGCACGTGCGGGTCCCGGGCAGCTTCCCCCCTCCCTTCCTCCGCTTCTCCCCCTCCCCTCTCCCCTTTCCTGTCGCTCTATGATGCCTCCTCCACATTGGCTGCCCGGACCCTGATGTCAGGGACGTCCGCCGGAGCGGATTGGTCGGACGCGAGAGTTCGGGAATCCGGCTCCCAAGTCTGGCTCTGCAGTTACTCCGGCAACAGGGCAAGCAACCCCCGGGAGGGCAGCGAAGCTGTGCTCCGGACCGCGCCTGGGTCCTGCCTCCCTCCGGACCACCGCCGCGCCCTCCCCTGCGGCAGCGCGGCTGGCCGCCTCCCCCCCGTCTTTCCCGAGATCTCCCGATCCCGGGGAGCAGGCGTCCTGCCCTAGACCTTCCCCGCGGTCGCCCCGCCCCCCACTCGCCACACCCCCCTCCGGTCCCCAGGTCACCGCCACCAGCCGCAGCAGACAGGAAGCGAATCTGCGTTGCTTAGTAACCAAGCCGCGTGCCCCCTCCCCACTATTTACTCGGCCGGGGGAGGCGGAGACTGAGTCCCAGCCCCCTCCCCATCCTCTGCCCTTCGCCCTCCCGCCCACAATTTCCTGTGAGGGGCCAAGATGACAGGAAGTCAAACGCGCACCTCGGCCCACCTTTCTCTCGGGCCGGGCGGGGGGCTTCGGCCGCCCCCACGTCCACAGCGCCCACCCGGCTCCGCGGCTCGGGCTGCGCGTCTCGCCCTCGCCATCTCGTGGCTGCGCTGGGAAGGTCCGCACCGAGCTGGGCCCGGGCCGGGCGAGCGCGACGAGCCGCCGAGTGGGGTCGGACCCGGGATGGAGGGGCTAGCGGGGTGCGGCGGAGAAGATGGACGCCAAGGCTGCCGCGGAGACAGCAGCGCTGCTGCGGAGGCGTTCCCGGCGTGAGGGGCAAGGCGGAGGCGACACACCTCACCGTGCGGAGAACTGGAGGGGCACCCGAAGGGGCCCCTGACCCGGAGACCCTTTCCTGCCCGGCCACGCCCGACCTCAAGGGGCCGTCGCACTGGCCCCCAGCTGCGGACTCTGACCTTCAGTCCTGCCCTTCTGTCAGGGGCCGCCCCGCCCCGCCCCAGGGTCGAGGAGGGGAATCTTAGCCCAAGGGGGACTGGCAGCCCTTTCAGGCCTCTCTTCACATCCGAACCCCCTAGTCTTCTTCCTCCTCGCTCTTCCCCCACCCCGCACTCTTCTAGGGAACCCTGGCGTCCTGCGCCCCAGTCTTCTTTCCAGTGCCTTTGCCGAGACCCAAACGTCCATCCCCAGCTCTACCCGTCCTGAGACTCAGGCGTCCCGCCCCCCTGCGCGGAGATGGGTTTCTCTCTTTCAGACGCCCTCGCAGCTCCCCGTTACCTGGTTCTGGGGTGTCCCAGGTGCTCAGGCTCCCCGAGGTCTCCTAGGGGGTCGAGCGGGCCCCCCCTCTCCCAGGCCAGGGCCGGGGGGGCCGCTCCGCCCCGTGGCGCAGTTGGATTTTCCAACACAAACACCGCCCCCCCTGCGCCCCGGCCCCGCCCCCTTCCCCATGGTCCCGCCCCTCCCCGCGCCGGAGTCCCTCTCTCGGGCCCCGCCCCGCCTTCTGCCGGTCCCACTGGGCTCAAGCTCAGGTGACGAGTAGGATGCCGGATGCGGGGTACCGGGTTCGGGGTGCAACGTACCGGGTCCAGCCCCGATCCCTGCCTGACAAACCCTTATTCCATTCGGATCACGCGCCTTTCCAAAGTAAGCCCCGCCCCACCCGCTCCGGTCCAGCCCCGAAATTTAGCCACTCCCGTTTTAGGTCCCACCGCCCGGCCCCTCGTCCAAGGCCACGCCCCCTTCCTCTCCAGGCCTCCCACTTCCCCAGCTCCTTTCCCCATCCTTCAGCAGCCCATAGGAGTCCCCTTCCTCTGTAAGGCCCAGGCTTCCCTCCCCAAACCCCCAGTACCCCATTGAGAGGCTCAGGGCTTTTGGCTGAGGGTGTTTTATTGCTCTGAGTTCCAATACAATCATTTTTATGGCTAGCACACCTGGCTGTCTCCAGGTCCCCATTATGTGGCCCCAGTTAAATCCAGCCTCGGTCCCTAGTGTCCCCAACCCTCTGTCAAGCGGGGAGGAAGAGGAGGCCTTCTCAGTTGTCCAGGCTCATGAGCAGAGCAGTGCCCCTCTTGATCCAGTGGTCAGACGTCATGGTCCCAGACCGGAGGTCAATGCCGATGACAAAGGAGGCGCGGTCTGAGCTGCCCGCCCGGTTGGGGTAATAATAGCAGGGACAGGAGTACATGCCTGGGGGAAAGAGAGGAGAAGTCAGAGCCCTGTAGCCCATGGGAGAGCTGGGCGGGAGCAGGTGTGGGTCCAAACTAAGGACGGAGAAGGCCCATCTGAGGGAGCTAGCCCACCCTTGGCGCTCTTCTTTCGACTTTCGGTAGGCCGGAAGTGGATCGTAGGCATGAGGCAGACAAGCTGCATGGGCTCTGCCTCCACCAAGCAGGAGTTCTTCCGGTCCCAGCCGGCGCCCTCCAGGTACAGGCCACGGACCCAGACGCCGTCCTGGGAAGACACGGGGACAGGTTCCATGGGGGCACGTTCGGGGAGAAGCCTAGACCTTCGGCTACCAGCACACCTGAACTGCCACCTCTCTTCTTCCTCCTTAACTAGTTGTTCCCCACCTTTGCTCCCAGCAGCCTCCCCCACAAGCCCCGCCTCTGCTCAGAGCCCTAAGCACAGCTGGCTCCCACCTTGGGTGGATACACTAGGTTGCTGTCGTCCACGGTGGAAACAATGAACTCCCAAGAGAGGTTGTCCACTGGAATCTGGGGGTTAAAGCAGAGTGTAAAGGAGGAGAGCAAATCCATGCCCCCAGCATCCGCCCCCCCATCACACTTCCCACACTCGCACGTTGTTTTGGCGAGCTGAGGACTGCAGCACAGCAGTGAGGAAGCCGGTGGGAAAGGTGAAGCCAGACAGCCAGAAGATGACAGGAGGCCGGGCTCGGCTGGCCCACAGCTCGAACTGTTCCACGCGCGTGGCCAAGTCCCGGGTCCACGAAGCCAGCGGCTTTTGTGAGGGATATGCCTGGAGGAGGAGGCAGGGTATGTCATGCACTCATTGATTCATGCATTCAGATCTCGATTTTGAGCTCCTGGAACAGACGTGGGAAGAATCCGTGGTGTCAGCCTGTTCCCCAGCTGCAGTTGGGCCAAGCTCTCCCAAGCCAGCTCCCGGGAAAGAGCAACAGTAACATGAACCCGTTACCATCAATGAAGCACCTACTAAGAGTTACACACAGTACTGAGCATCCTTGAAACGTTCTTGGGGGACGTTAGGAACTTCCCCTAAGTTCCTAGGTTAATCGGTGCGAAGCCAGCCTGTGAAGAGCAGAGCCAGATCTCTGCCTTGAATCTATGAGGCTCCAAAGCCCAGGCTCACTGCATTTTGCCATATGCCCCCCAGAACCGGGAGATGGAGGGCACAGGGGTCCGAGAGTGATGCAATCTTGCCTTTCCCCAGAGTGGAGGGACATGGGCATCGAAGATGCAATTGAAAATCTCTTCCAGGCTTGTAGACATGACGATGAGGCCCTGAATGCCTTTTTCGAGGTCTGTCAGTGAGGACCTGAGCAGGGTAAGGTGGGAGCTTAGAGATGGGAAGGGCCTGGCAGAGCCATCCCCGGAAGGTGGGGGTGGGGGGTGCTGGGGGGAAGCCCTTGCCTCTTGCCCCCGCCCCACGAGCCACAGAACCCCTCTCCGTCTTACAGGATGGTCTCCATAAGCTTGTTGTATCTCTGGATCTCCTGCAGGAGGACCACATTGAGGGGGGAAGGGTCCATGGCCAGCAGTTTTCGGGTCCCCTCATAGTCGATCATTTCAGGGATCTTCTGTTTCACGTCAGCGGCCAACTCGAGGACCTGGCGCAGCGGGAGCTCTGAGCGGCAGCCTCTCGGCCTCCTTGCTGGCCCTCCCCCAGCTGTCGGCCTGCTCTTACCTTCTCTTCCCGGCTCTGGCCTCCAGCCCTGGTGGGTGTAATCTGGGGTTGCAGGGAAAGCAGAGTCTCAAAGAGAGTTCGTGCCTCGGTGATCTGGGAGGCCACATCCGCATTGGGGTGCTGGCCAAAGGCCTCTGGGGGGTCCATGCCCGGCAACATGCTGATGTGCTCCTTGTAAGAGGCCAGGCTCCCATCTTTGGGGATGAAGTAAGCCTCCAACACCGACAACCTGGGGGCCCGCGGCATGATCACCGCCACGCTGCGGGCCTCGGGGGTTTCCGTGCCAGGCCGAGAGCCCGGTCACCGCGCGTGGCCCCTTCATCCCGCTCCCTGCTCCTGCTGCCTTCCCCGACCCCACAGACGCCTCTCCTCCAACACTCCCACCGCCCCCAGTCCTGCCCCTGGTCTGCTGGTGTCCTCCGGCCCCACGCTCGGCGCCCCCTCCCCCTCACCGGTAAAAGGGGGCTGACAGAGACTGGTCACAGAAATAGTCGTTGATGTAGGTGGTGAGCAGACGCCGGTCCCAGTCGTCCGTGACGTGCCCGCCGTAGTTGACGCCGGCAATGAGGTACTTGAGCGCGTCCCACGGTGTCTCCTCATACTCGTCCAGGTAGAGACTCAGCAAGTTCTCGGACACCTGGGCGTGGCCCCAGCCCCACCCCCACCCCCACCCCCACACACAGTTAGGGCAGGGACTCTGCCCACGGGGCTTTTAACGCAGACTTTCTGTCAGCGGCCCTTCCCACGGGGGAGCCCACGGGGCAGGCGGTGTAAGGAGAGAGGGCTGGGGCGACGCACGCCTGTTGGTACAAACCTCGAAGTCGGAGTCATTGAAGCCATAGACAATGTTCCAGCCAAGCTGCAGGAACTTTTTACGTTCCAGCAACACAGAATGGAAGAAGCAGAGTGAAAACAGCAGCTTCTTATACTTGGCAGGTTTGGAGCAGCGGGAAAACTGTGTCTCCGTCATCAGCTGGTAAAGACGTGTCATGTTGGCCTTCAGGCCCTGGGGACAATGCAGTGCAGAGGTGGGGTGACACGCATCGTGCTAAGCCCTGACCCTAGCACCACCATGAACGGTTGTGGAGGTTGCTCACTGCACAAGAGCACTGGCTGAAGGGGTGAGAAGGCGGAACTCCAGCCGTTGATCTGCATGCCAAGATGCGCACGATTCACAGGACTGGGTGGGGGCCTCACTTTAATTTGCACACAGACGCTATGTGGGCTCATGGCAGCTCTACCTTCTTGTCCCCCCCACTTTTGATCCTCTCAGCCACGATGTTCTCAGTGGTGGGTAGGCCACCTCAACTGGGAGAACCAGGAGATATAAACAAAGATGGAGATATATACATGCAACTATTAATGGACAAAAATGGACACACTACTGTATGCAAAGGTTCAGGGTACATGAAGGGTCATAGTGTGTCAGCAAGAACGGACAGTCTAGTGATCGATTTTTCAGGCTTCGTGAACACCCCTGCAGGTCAAGGTGGACAGAGTCTCACCATGGGAAGGAGATGACCAGGCTGACAGGAGGGCTCTGGTTTCCTGGAGATGGAAAGAATGGGAGGGATAGAGGCACAAAGGGGAGAATAAGTGAGAAGATGAGTCTAGGACGCCTGGGTGGCTCAGTTGGTTAAGCGACTGCCTTCGGCTCAGGTCATGATCCCAGCATCCCAGGACTGAGTCCCACATCCCGGGATCGAGTCCCGCATCGGGCTCCCTGCTCAGCGGGGAGCCTGCCAGGGAGCCCGCTTCTCTCTCTGACCCTCCCCCATCTTGTGCTTTCTCTCTGTCCCTCTCGAATAAATAAATACAATCTTTAATAAAAAAGAAAGAAGATGAGTCTAACTGATGTCAAGGGCAAGGACTCAGGTGGGGTCAGAAGGGCCATGAACAGATGAAGCCATTTGGACTTGATTCACCACTGGGACAGCAACACGTTGAAACAGTGATTTTAAGACGAGGCACCCATGATGGACAGAATGGAGTAGTGAAAAAATTGGAGTAAGAATACTGCCATTTATAACATCAAAATACATAAAGCTTCTAGGAATAAATAAAAATGCACAAATCTTTATAGAGAAAACGATAAAACTTGATTGAAATAAAGACTACGTGGAGAGACCTACCACAATCACAGATGAGGAGACCCAATATATACCAGAGATGGTGATTTCCTACGATCAAGAGATGTTTTTTTTAGAACTTGACAAGCTGATTCCAGCATTTATGTTGGAGAATAAAAGGCCATGAGTAGCCTGAAGAAGAATATGGTAGAGACTTGCCTTCCCAGCCATCAGGGATTATGAGAGATCTATGGGGCGACTGAGACAGTGTATATTGACCCCAGTATGAACCCCCTGACCAATGAACAGAACAAAGGGCCCAGAAACCTACACATATATAAACATGATTTTAGGCTTCACAGACACTGCAGATCAGAAGGGTAATTGTGGGCTAACTGGTTATCTATGTGGGTGGGGAAAAAAAAACAAAATTGGACCCGTACTCCTTCTACACAACAATCACCTTCAAGTGATTAAAACACCAAAACAGGAAAGTCAGATGATAAATGCTTCCAAAGACCAGTGTAAGAGAGTGCCTTCGCCACCTTGGAGTACGCAAAGGTTTCTTGAACAGCACCTAGCAGCACAAGCCATAAAGAAGAAAAGAGCTAAGTTCCGCCTCATGACAACTAAGGGCCTCTAGTCACCGAAAAAAATAACAAAAAGGAAAAAAAGACAACCCGCCAAACACAAAGCTGACGACGGATTCGGAAGTGGAACGCGAGGAGCCACGAAACCGAGCACGAAGGGAGGTCCAGCATATAGCGCTGACCAGCACGGAGAGTTGCAGGTCGCCGGGTGCCTGCAGCCAGCATAGTGCCCGCCAGGCGCGCCTGCCCCGCGGGGAGGGAAGGCGATGGCAAGGGGAGTCCTTGTTCTTACTTGGGAAGGCGGGCACACGTTGTGTGGAACTGGGATCCTTTATGTCTCGCATACGTTTTATAGTCTTTTGTGTCTGCGTAATATTTGGTTAGAAGGAAAAGACCAGACAGCAGGCGGTGATCCAAGAAAACACTCCCGAGCCGTCCCCCGACTGGCTGTGGTTCTGCGGGGGGATTTTATACAGGACGCGATTGGGCCATTGAAGAACATTGGAAATATATAATAGGTTTAGGTTACAGCATCATCAGAGGCGCCTGGGTGGCAGGTCGGGTAAGTGTCTGAGTCTCAGGATCGTGAGATCGAGCTGGCATCGGACTCCACACTGAGCACGGATGCTGCTTAAGGTTCTCTCTCTCTCCCTGTCAGCCCCGCCCCCCGCTTGCTCACTCTCGCGCTCTCTCAAAGAATAAAGAATGAAAACAATTAAAAAAAAAAACTTAGGGGCACCATTAACAAAGATGGGATGAGGAGGCTCTCTCTGATGTCCGGCTGGCGACTTGCTTTGAGAACGGGGGATTGAGGGTGCAGGTGCCGGGAAGAAATTCAGGCCTGGGCCTGGGCTGCTGGTGCTGGAGATAAGGATTGGAGTGGAAATCAGGAAAAGGACCATTTCTCCGCCAGCTTGTCAAAGGAGGAAATGTAGAATGGGCACAGCTGGAGGTCAAGGACCAAGCCTGGAGCTAGGACCACAGGGCAACCAGGAAAGGCGGCATGGTAAGTGACGTCAGGGAACCCAGGGGAGGGGCAGTCCGCCGTGCCCACGGCCCCAGCGCTGCCAAGGCGGACTGAAACGGATGAGACATGTGTTCACACAGTGCTGACTGGTGGAGCCCCTGGTCAGTCCGGGTCCTGGTGCTCATAACGAGATGAGCAAGATGCTGAGAGACGGGGCCCCTGCCCTCGGGGAGCTTCCAGTCTAGAGAAGTCGGGCCTCAGTCAGAACCACCCTAACACGTGTCCACTCTCTCAGCGGTGGGGGGGGGGGGCAGCGGGAGCGGGTATCCCTGGGCTGTTGGCCTAGACGTGGAGGGCAGAGGTTTCCTGAGGAAGTGATGATGGGCCCAGGCCTGAAGGGGCAGAGGAGGGGGTGGGGAGGACGCAGGGGCCAGCAGCAGGGGCTTCTAGAAGCCTTGGGAGGGCAAAGAGTACAGAGTCTGGAGGAAGAGGAAGAAGACATTTTAAGAATTAACGGTTGTAGGTGGAGCAAAGAAAGCGGAGAGCAGCGAGGCGATGGGTGCAGCCAGGAGGCCCCGGGGGGCACAGGGGCCATGTTAATATGGGTTTTAGTCTTGACTAAAAGCAACGAAAAGCTGCTACAATAGTTTACGCAGAGGTAAGCGGGTGGGATATAAGACAGGAGCAGATCTTAGAGAATCGGGGCGGCTGCCTTTAATGGTGACTTTGCAATACCGGAGCTCACACTTTTAAGAGTTGGAGGGAGGAAGGGGGGAGGCTGGGGCCCAGCCAGTGTGGCATTAGGGAGAGATGAAAGGAAATGCTGGGAGGCAGGAAGGTTCTATGGACTAGTTATTTACTCTTCTGTGCCTCAGCTTCCTCTCTGTAAAATGGGGTCACAGTACTTACCTGATAGAGCGTGTGCGTTTTAAATGAATTAGTAAACGAACAACGACTGGCTCACGATAACGCTCAAGGAATGTTTAGATATTACTATTAGGTTCTAAGAGTTTGACGCGTCGAGGAGAGAAATGAGGTGGAATTTTCTAGAAGACAGCAGAATCGAGAAGCCATGTTGTCGTTCTGGTCGGGCCTCTCGCGGATGCTAGCAGGAAGAAAGCGGGGCCAGATGGCACCCTTGGTGCCAGCTACCTGCGGGCGCCATACCTTCGGCGGCTCCGTGCTCATCTTGATGCTGGCCTGCAAGATGGAGATAGGGAAGCCCGGGTGGGGGCTAGAGCTGAGCCAGAGGCGGAAGGAAGGGTGAGGATCTTCCACCTGCAGCTGCTCCACCAGCTTGTCCAGATTGGGCATCCAAGACAGTGACAGGTGGCAGTTAGCTAGAAACACCCAGTGTCCTGCAAAGGAGAGGCTGGATTCAGTGGGAACCGCTCCCTGAGCCCCATCTGTCCCGCACTTTGCCCGATTGCATGTGTGTGAGGGGGCGGGGGTCCAAACCCCGCTCGGCCATTCCCGGAGCCTTCTGGAGCAGTGGGGGCTGCAGTTACAGCGCCGAGGCTGGGGGCAGAGGAGCAGGACTGACACTGACCCTGGACCACACCCTCCCGGAGAAGCCGAGCAGCAATGGGGGCCTGGCCCTGGCCCAGGGACAGGGCGTGGAAGCGCTGGGCCATGCCCGTGTGCTCTGCCAGCTGCAGCAGGGCGCTGGTGGGATCCACGCCGGGGGACAGGATGAAGATCAGCGGGGTTCGCGGGGTCGAATCCTCCAACACCTGCCAGAAGCACAGGGCGCCGTCTCAGGCGGAGGCCCCGGCACACGGGCGGGAGGGAGAGATGGTGGAGAAGCGCGAGGTAGAGGGACAGAAGGCCCCAGGGCCATGCGGGCGAGGAAACCAAGCCACTGACCAGCTTCATGTTTAGCACCGGCGGCTCGATGAAGCGGGAGCCTAGGCTGGACACGATGAAGGACGTGACGCAGAAGGCCACGCGGTCCTGGCGCAGGGAGCGCACGATCAGCATCCGCTGCATCTCGTTGCAGGCGTTCTCCCACTCACCTGGGGACGGGCGGGCAGCTGACGGGTCGGGGCGGGGCGGGTCAGGTCGGGGCGGGGCGAGGCGAGCAGAGGGGCGGGAGGGGGCGGTACCTGGCAGCATGGCCTTCTCCGGGGTGGCACTGGTGTACCACAGGTGCCAGTCACGAGGGTACTGTTCAAAGGAGTTCATGAGTCCGTGGAAGTTGGTCAGCTTGTCCAGCTCTGTGATGTTATCCCAGTAGGCGTCCGCCAGCCAGCCGGTACACGGGTTGTCCATTTGGCCCTCCCGATCCAGCACCTGCGCCAGGAGCGAGGAGCAAGGGATTGGACTGAGCGGGAACACCCCCCAAAGAACGACCTTTTCTTTTTTAATGACGGGAAAGCCCAGATGAGTCCCGCATGAAACAAGGAAGGAAGGAGGACAGGTATCCGAGATGGGTTGGGATCCACCTTGCGTGGGCAAGTCAGTGGCGGGGGGTGGGGGGGAGCGGGGGCGGGGGTCTGGGTCGCGCTGTGCGGGGACCGCACGGTGCAAAGTTAGGAAGCTGGCGCCCTCTGGTGGCCTCCTGGTATTAGTGTCCCTCACCCTAATGCTTTCCGCCGGCAGCCTGGCCCCTCAGAAGCAGTTTGTTCATTCCCTTCTTCAACAAATATTTACTGTCACCGACTAGGTGCTTTCAGCACTTGGGACACATCACTGAGTAAAAGGACAGACACCTCAGCCCTTTGAGGAGCTTATTTTCCAACATGGGAAGGCAGATAATGAGCCAAAACACAGAAGAGATCATTAACCGATCCGGTAGGTTAAAGACGGCAATGTCATGCAAAACCAGAGCAAGTTGAGGAGGATAAAAAAGACGGGAGGTTCCTGGCGCGTGGTTTAAAGTATGAAATAGGGGGCGCCTGGGTGCCACAGCGGCTGAGCGTCTGCCTTCGGCTCAGGGCGTGATCCCGGCGATCTGGGATCGAGCCCCACATCAGGCCCCTCTGCTGGGAGCCTGCTTCTTCCTCTCCCACTCCCCCTGCTGTGTTCCCTCTCTCGCTGGCTGTCTCTCTCTCTGTCGAATAAATAAATAAAATCTTTAAAAAAAAAATAAAGTATGAAATAGAAGAGGCGCCTGGGTGGCTCAGTCGGTGAAGCATCAGACTCTTGGTCTCCACTCAGGTCCTAATCTCAGGGTCATGGGATCGAGCCCCACGTCCGGCTCTGTGCTCAGCTGCCCTCCCCCCACCTCAAATAGATACATGAAAGTCAAGGAGATCTCAGTGAGTGAGGTGAGATTTGAATCAAGCCCTGGAGGAGGTGAGGGCCACATGCCCACCTGTGGCCGAAGGAGCAGGTGATGCAGGGGCGCTAAGGTGGGACATGCCTACAGCCACAAGGAGGCCTTTGTGGCCTGGGCGGATGGAGGGAGGAGCTGGGTGGCGGGGGAAGAGCGATGTTTTAGAAGAGTCTCTGGCGGCCACACTGAGAGGTTGGGGGTGGGGAGCGTCGGGAAGCTATTGCTAGAATCCAGAGGAGAGGTGAAGTGCGGGCAGCAAAAAGAATGAACAGTTGTCCCCGAGGGTGGAGAATGACTGGCCAGGGGAACGTGGTGCTGTGTCTGGCAGTTTTAAGGGACCAAAGGATTTAAAGCGAGTCCATTCAGCATGGGCATGCTTCGCTGCCTGGGCCACCCAGGAGCAGGAGAGCCGGACCCAACCAGAGCAAAAGCGGTATGGGGGTGGGCGGTGAGGGTGCTTGCGAGGGAGGGAGCGCAATGTGGCCGTGGCAGCCAGCCCCAGGAGGAGCAGCTTGAGCAGCAGTGAAAGGGGCAAGATCACACCAATCAGTGGGTCCCAGGGAAGAGGGGCCCCAAAGCTGTGCCCATAACTCGAGCAAGGGAGCACAGGGCAGGTCACGCCCTGCATCCCCGGGGAGCTGGACATGCACCTGCTCCTGGTGCTTCTCCCTAGCTCGCTCGGTGGAGCTGTGGGCCTTATGGGCCGGCTCGGAGTCCTCGTCATGCATGCCCCTGGCCCCGACCTTGTCACCTCTGCCCCACTCACCACGCCCCCGCGCAGGAAGAAGTTGTACTCGTCCATGTTGAGCTTGCCAGAGGTCTCCAGGATTTTGGCACACATCTGGAAACTGAACAGCAGCTTGTGGCGCTCAAAAAGCGTGCGACAGGTGTACCTGGGAGACGGGATGGCGGGGGGGGCGGGAAGGCGGGTGGAGGAGGCAGGAAACCCAACATGAATGCTGGCTGAGCAAAGATCATACAATCACAGAGCCTGACATGCAAGAAGGACCCCAATCAGCACCTAAGCTGAACCTCCCGGAAACAGCCAAGCGCACGGGGACCTGGGGAGTTCACCAATGAAATCAGTCATTCGTTTCCATTAAACAACCCGCAACGTGGGTGGGACCCCTACTCTTCCGGGCACTCTGCCGGGTCCCAGGGACACAAAGGTGAATAAGCCCCAGTCTCTGTCCTGGAGGCAGTCAGGTAGAGAGGAAAGACAGACTGACAGCTGGGGGATGGTGAGGTGTCCTGACTGGTCCTCCACCGGGTGGCCACGCTATGGGGGGATCGCAGGGCAGGGGGCCCTGGCGCAGTCTCTGAGAGGAGCTGCCCGGGTGAGTAATGAGCGTCATGGAAGAGGAAGAGCAGAGAGGACCCCAGGGAGAGCTGGGAGCCTACGAGAACGCAGGCATGCAGGGCCGCAGTGGGGAGATGCAGACAAGGGCCTTTGCAGAAAGACTCATGAGCAAACTCTGCTGTCTGACCCCAGGTTGGGGAGAACTTGGGATCTCTGGCTTGGGTGTCGGGGAGGTGGGTGTCGGTGCCGTCCGGGGGTGAGGACCCTGAAGAAAGGGGGGATGAGGGGTTTCATGTGAAACGAGCTGAACTTGAGGGGCCTGTGGGATGCCCAGGGGGGAGAGTCAAGTTCGCCGCTGCTCAGAGTGTGGTCCCCAGACCAGCAGCAGCCCCTGCCAGCTGGCTAGAGATGGACAACGTCAGGCCACACCCCAGACCCGCTGAATCTGAACCTGGATTTTACCAAGATTCCTAGCGCCTTCGGGCCACAGTGCCCCTCAGGAAGCGCTGGGGGAGTGGACACTCACGGGTGCAAGGCGGTGCTCCCTGACAGCTGACACTAGGAAACTGGTGGGGCCGGACTCCCACGGTGGACACACTGCCCAGGGAAGGTGCAGGGAGGGGGGAGCAGGCACGTGGCCGTGGCTGGGACAGTCCCTGTGCGGGAGCCACGAGGTCAGCGTCTCGGTGGACGCTGGGCGCGCACAGCGCAGGGCACTGACCTGTAGACTGCGTAGGTGTGGTACTCGTTCAGGTAGTCGATGCGGTCCTCCAGCTTGTTGCTGCGGTGGCTCTTGTCGATGCTGAGGATGAAGAGGCCGATGTAGGCGTCCAGCGAGAACTGGTACATGGGGTCGATGCGGCCCATGTCGTTGAGCACGAAGAACAGCACGGAGGCCCGCTGGGCGCAGGGGCGGTAGGCCTGCGGATGGGCGGGGTCAGGGCCACGCGGGGCGGGGGGGGGGGGGCTGTGGGCGGGCTGCGGGCGGGGGCCCATGGAGGGAACCCCCTCCAGTCTCCACCGCTGGAGTGCACCTCGCGGGCCAAGTCGATGTTGATCTCCGTGGTCTCACTGTTCTCCAGCTGCTCCGTCACCTCGCTGGCCGTCACCTTGGAGGTCCGAAGGGTGTTCACCAGCTGCACGTCGTCCAGCAGGGAGCCTGTGGCCTCGTTCAGCAGCCTGAAAGGAGGCCCACAGGTGCGCAGCTGCAGCAGTGAGGAGTCTGGGGCGCCGGGCAGGGGCTCCTCCTCAGCCCGGGGGGCGGGGTGCTTGCTGGGCCTGCGAGAAGGCCGGTGGGGGGGGCCGGGGGTGGGGGTGGAGGCCAGCTCTCACCGAAGGATCTCATCCTCCAGCTCCTTGAGCTTCCTCTTGCCAGCAGCAATATTGATGACCAGTGAATCCTTCTGCTCTTCCAGCTCCGGCCGCTCCTTCCGGACCACGATGCCCAGCAGCTGGGCCTCCAGGCCCTAGGCGCGCACGATGCCTGGTGACACTCCCACTCCGGTCACCTCACCCTTGTCGCCCCATTACGTCTCCCGACCCCTCGTCCCCTGCTGCCCGTGGGCGTCTGTCCCCATCCCACCGAGTCTTCGGGGCTTCCTGCTTCACCCAATTCAGTTGGAGGCCAGCCCCCAGCCCCCACCCACCTGTTCTTTGACAGCAAAGTTGACAATGGTGGTCTTGGCCGAAGTCTCTGGGCTGTAATGGGGGTTGGAGAGCTTGGTGGTGATGTAGAACCGGAAATCTGTATTGTACTCCACCTCCTTGTCTCCAATGCGCATCAGCAGCCGACCACCTGTAGCCACAGGGAGGTCAAGGACAAGGAGCCGCTGTGACCAGGTGTGGGCTGGCCCGTCCCGCAGCCAGCATCAGCGGCCGTGACTCAGCGGGCCCCAGTGGCCCCAGCCCAGGGCTGTCTGAACGGAGGCACAGAGCCCCAGGGCCGGCCCTTTCCTCCCCAGGGTCCTGCGTGGCCAGCCTCTCAGATGTGTCCCATGGTCCAAGCCCACGGTAAGCCTGGGCCCTAACCAATTCGAGTTACAGATTTGTTGAGCACAGGGTTGAGCGAGGGGTCCAGATATTCCTGCACATTCTGGAGCAGCACTGGGTATCCAAACTGGATGGCCTTTTCTAGAATTCGAAGGTAATCGCTCATTTGCAGGTCGATAATCTGGAGACCCTAGAGAGCAAGGGAAACAGCAGGAGACCCACTGAGGGACCAAAGGAAAACCTGGCTCACGAGTGGGGCCTCGGGAAGAGACAGGCTTGGGGAGAGCATCCCCCCAGCCTCGTACCTGGTTTCCTTCCATGTTCTTGATCCACTTCAGGGCCTGGGCCTGAGGGTCAATCATCAGTGCCCACCTGCGGGAGGACGGCCAGTCAGACCACAGGCTCTGCCCTCCCCCCACCCCCGCCCCCAGCAGCAACCTTACCTGTTGCCACGGGTCACGATGATGCCATTCTCGGTGGAAAAGGCATCCGAGGGCAACCCTTGGATGTTCCAATCTCGAACTTTGGTAGGATTGGACAGGAAGTTATCAAAGGTGAAGCGAGGTGAGCAAGGGACCTGAAGCTCCCGGATCTGGGTGGGGAAGAGCCCTGAATTTCAGCCTGGAGACCTGAGCCCGGCCCCCCGCCTCCTGCCGGACATCCCTTGGTTCCTCCCAGAGGCCGTGGTCTCACAGCCCAAGAGCTCACGCACACCTGAGCCCTGCCTCACCTTCTTCATCCAGATCTGGTTGACGATCTCGTCACGGTAGTTGGTCAGGAAGGGGCCCATGTAGGACAGGAAGGCAGCAGCCAGGAGACAGTCACCTACCAGGTAGCCCAGATCCTCCTCCAGGCCCTGGGGGGCAGCAGGGGGTGTAAGACGGGTGGGGGTGGGGGACACACTGGGAGTGCTCTGAAGGCACTGTCCTCGGGACGCTATCTAGATCGAAGAGGTGCTTCCCCTCTCCTAAACCCTTGGCCCCTAGAGCTCTAACCTGCTTGTAATTACTTCTGAGTCCCCCGGCTTTAGCAGCAGTTCTGTTTACACTCCGGTGATAAGGCCCAACCCTTTCCTGAAACCAGGAGCTCAATAAAGGCAGAGACGAGATGCCCCAGACTGTTCGTACCAGGTCCGCCGGCCACATCAAGGGCCCTGGCCTGAGCTTTCCAGGCAGCAGACCCCTAAGGGCAGAGTCTTTCCTTGCACTCTTCTCCTGAAACACGAGGGGAGAGGTCCCATCCCTCATTCTTGGACGCGCCTACACCCTGGTGTCCCCCTGTCCCCTGATCGTCCCTCAGCCGGGAGGGGGTGACACTCCCCGGGAGCAGGTGGGCCAGGGGGAAGGCGCGCCAGGTGGAGGGGTTGGTCTCACCTGCACCGTCTCCTCCCACCGTGCCTTCTCGCCGGCCAGCCCGGACACCAGCAGCCCCGCGCGCTCCAGCTTCACCTCCATCTCCTCAGACTTCTTGCGCAGCTCCTCCTTCTGGGCCAGCTTCTCGTCGTACTGTTTCTTCAGCATCTCCAGTTTCTCAGCCACCTGGGAGGGCCCAGAGCACAGGGATCAAACACAGCGGTGGGGCCAGACCGCTCTGGGTTCAAGTCGCCCGTCTGCCGTTTGGTGGCTGCGTGGCCTTGGGTGTGTTCATCTCCTTGCACCTCAGTTTCCCGGTGTGCAAAATAACCGTCCCAACACCTGCCCTACAGGGCTGTTGTGGA
Source organism: Ursus americanus (assembly GCF_024610735.1). NCBI lineage: Eukaryota > Metazoa > Chordata > Mammalia > Carnivora > Ursidae > Ursus > Ursus americanus. The sequence goes on along the minus strand of NC_142140.1, from coordinate 62,824,285 downwards.
AAGAACACAAGATCAAGCATGCGTGATGAGATGAATTTTCTTTCCCTTCCCTCCGCCACGGTGTCCTCGAGCCAGGAAACAGCTTATAATGAAACCCGAGGCTGGATTAGAGACAGATCTCTTGTCGCGGAATAAGCCACACGAGATACGTTGGCCAGAGAGGACCAGATAGCACAGAAAGGACTGCCGGTCCATGCTAGAGGGGCACAGACCTAAGGCAGGACCTGAAGAGAGACAGAAACATCTAGAAATGGGCCCAGGAACCGCTGGGAGAAAAGGCCCAGGTCCAAGGACCCACACAGGGATGGGGGCCCAGCAAGGGCTTTCCCTCCTTAGAGAAGCCTCCTTGGGCTCCGCTGAGCCTGGGACGTGCCGCTCGGATCCGAAGCACAGGACTGATGAGCCTCTTCCAGGCCCCGTACGTGTGCCTGACCAGCCAACAGTGACCGTGTCGGGCGCATACCGTGTCACCGTCCTTTTCGTGAGGAACCCGGGGGTGGCATGACGGTAAGCGCCTGGCACGTGGGGTGCACACGACAGACGTCAGTCCCCTTCCTGCTGCCAGTACCCAGAAAGGCAGCCTGCGGCCGCGCAGAGCTCAAACCCTTGCCTGCCTCACGGACGGGCCTCACCCGGGTTGTTGGAAGGAGAGCGTAAGGCCTGGCGCAGAGCAAGCGAGCAGCACCTGGGCCCGAGCCCTGAGGCTGAACCCCAAGATCCTGGAAATGTGACACATGACTCCCCAAGATACTGTCCTTAAAGCAAAGTGGAAGTTCTAAACGTCACCTTCGGGGGATGGGGCACGGCTTCTAGGTCAAGCCTCGGGAGTCATCTGTTAGAAGGGGTGAGGTGAGCTGGGCCACGCAGAGGAAGAAACACAGGCTGGGGGCCCAGAGGGAAAGGACGCCCTGCCCCCCCACCCCCGCACGCGTGGGCTTCACCCCAGTGGAGGTGCATGTGAGCGCCTCCCCGCGCTGGGTCCCCGCTCATCAGCAACACTGATTATAATTGGGCTTCCTGCGGAGACGTGTCTGTGGGGAGGCAGCCAGCCCACGGCTGCTCTGTGTTTCATTACTGGCTTTGCACGTGGTGCTGTCTTCACTGCTTCTATTTTTTATACAGGAAATGTGTGCATTAGGTTAAAGGCCTAACTAATACGAGAGAAGGGGTTAGAATGACGAGCGAGAGTCCTCTAGCCGCCTCTTCAACCCACTCCCGGTCCCCCTCTACCGTAGCAAATCATTATGTAACTATTTCTCCTCATTTCTTCTGGCAGTTACCTCCATATCTTTGAATATTATACTCAGGCTAGTATTTTTCTTTTCTTTTCTTTTCTTTTCTTTTCTTTTCTTTTCTTTTAAGTAGGGGGCATGCCCAGTGCGGAGCCTGACGCGGGGCTCGAACTCACGACCTTGAGATCAAGACCTGAGTTGAGATCAAGAGTCAGTCGTCTAAGTGACTGAGCCACCCGGGCACCCCCTTTAGGCTACTATTTTTAAAATACATACATACATATATATTAACCTGTTCGCAGTTTTAAAATTGTTGCAGCTTCAATCTTTTTAATTCAAAAATTACGAAAAATTGCAAACCTAGGAGAAAGAATCGTAAGAGGAACACTCTCCCCGTCACATTTAACGGTCGTTCAGGGTTTGCTGTTGTTAATCTCATCTCCTTGTGCTCTGCCCAAGTATCTTAAAGGAAGTTACGATCTCATGAAATCTCCAGCCTCAAGACTTAACGCCTCTCGAGAACAAAACAAGGACATTTCCCACATGACTGTAAACCCCATTATCACACCTAACCACAACGCTGTCTTTTTTTTTTTAATATAATTTTCCTCTTTTATGTCTTTTTGTAAAGAGTGAATCCACATCAAAAGGAAGGAAGGGCTTCCTCCCGGTCCTGAGCCAGCCCCCGCCCCCACGCCTGCGCTCGCTCGGAAAGCTTTCCAGACACAGTCCAGTTGGGCAGGTTGGGCACGGTAAATACAGGCACCGCAAAGGCAGGGCCTTGCTCGCCTCGATCCTGACACTTAGAAGAGTGCCCAGCGCTCAGGAAACGGTTCTGGACTGGGTGAATCTCTTCGTGAGGATAAATGCTACCATACTACTGTGCTTTACTATTTTTTCCTTGTCTCCAAGTCGGCTCTCGTCAGGCTGCCTCATTCTCTTTAACAGCTGCAAAGTCAGCTTGTGAATGACTGAACCATAATTTATATAACAAGTCTCCTTCTGATAGACGTGTGTGTCTTTCCCACATTTGCTATTCTTAACCACGCTGGGACGAACGTCCTTGTACGTGCGTAAGCACATCTCCACACGGCTGTTTCTTTTTTGTTTACTTGGTGAATAAGTCACTTAAGAATTCAGAAGGCACAAGGGCCTGGAAAGTGTCCCAACCCTGCCCGCGGTCCTCCCGGCTCCCTCCTTGGGGTAGCCGGCGTGACCTGCTTCGTGAATATTCATTCATCCCTCCAGAGGCGTTCTGTACCCATGCGAGTACATTCCACACGGCCCGTTTCCAGGTTTCTCCATTCGCAACTATTCCTATGACGTCTGTGCTACGAGGGAGGCGGGTGTCACCCCTGACCCTCCACACCACCACCTCTTTCTCTCTGCTCCTCCCAGTTTGTTTTTAAGATTTCACTTGTTATTTTTTGAAGTCCTCTCTACACCCAACATGGGGCTCGAACCCACAACCTAAGACCGAGTGGCGCGCTCCACTGACTGAGCCCAGCCAGGCGCCCCCTCCTACCAGTTTTAAGCTGCTGCTTGTTACCTTTGTAACGCCGACTTACATCTTCAAACCCTGTTTTATCTGATCTCGCACAAAAGCATTGCCCAATCCTTCCCCACCCACCTCCCAGCCATTCAGCTGTACTTTCATTTTTATGGGGTCGAGCTTGATAACAGCTCAGCAGTCACGGTCTTCTCCAGGTTAGTCGCGGTGGCCGGATGCCGCACGCGGCAGCGACGGGACTGTGCCAGGGCTGGTGTCGCGTGCGCCTGGTGGCTGGCCACGCCGCCCGTGGCCGGGGCGCACTCTGAAAGGGTCACCGTGCACGCTGCCCCGGTTGTGAAGTATTTTCCCGGCGCCCCTGAGGATGAGCTTTTCTCCTGCAGAAATTCTCATCTGTTGGACTGGGTCTCGGATCTTTCTCGTAGGGCTGGGTTTGTGGTTGCTCTTCGTGTTTCTTGACTCTGCCTTCCCGCCCTTCTGCTGTCAGACTCTGAGCATTTTTAGTTTTCCCAGAATTCTTTGTCTCTGTTGGCCATTTTTCCCCTCTCAACATCCTCTTTTTGCTCTCCGGTATCAGCTCTTCCTACATCACCCTCTGATGATAGCAGTGTTTACCCTGGGTTTGCTTTCTAAGTGCTTCTCCCTAACCTGAGTTATCTCTGGGTTTATTTTTTCTTCTGGGGCCATGTTTTGTTACAATTTCTTATCTCGGCTCTTCCCTTGTTCTGTTGGAAGACTTTCTCCAAGGCTTCACACACCCCTTCTCCGGGGGAGGTGCGTGGCTGCTCTGACTGGTGCAATTAGCTAGAATGTTCAGCTGAGTTCAGGCCCCATCCGCCCCACCCCCACCCCCAGCAACACCCAAGACCAGTCATGTCTAGTGGGACCACTCGCCACCGTGTCAGCCACATCCTCCCACCTAGTCTCTAACAGTGATATTTTGGTCAAACCCCTTTTGTTTTATTTTTCAGTGTGTTTAGAACCCCAGGAACAGAAGAACGCTAGCGGTTCTCCGATTCCTGGAGAGTATATGTGCAGACGAGGAAACCCACTGAGAAGCTTGGGGTGGGGGTGGGGCGTCACACACAGACTCTGGGGGTGTGGACGCGTCTTGACTCAGAGGATTAGTCCGGGCTCCTATCAGGACCGCTGGGTTTTTGCACTGGTGCAAAACTGCTGCGATACTCTGACCTTGGCGGATGACCGTGGCTTTGTCCACGGGTGAGTGGCCGTTTCTGGAGAGGCAGGACCACTTGAAGCAGTGGGAACCAGGCAAAGGAGAGACGTGGGCTGCAGGGGAGGTGGCCTTGAGGTGAAGGCTGCCATGGCGACAGAACCTGCCACGCTGGCTAGCTGGCAGGGGGGTGGAGTTTGAGGCCCTGCTGGACAGCACGTCACATTGGTGGGGTTTCAACTGCAGGGCGGTAGGCTCTGCGCAGACAGCCGGTGCTGGCTTTCGGTGGTTTCCGTGGCCCTGGAGCAGTGGTCTCCTACTAGTGTCTTACACTCCGGGTGAAGGAGGCAATGGTGGCGGGACAAACCTGAATCCATGTGATCTGTCCACAGGCTCGTGGGCCACCGGGATTCCATTTTGGCTGAGATACCAGGCGATGCAGTTAGGGTCCGTGGCATGCGGGTGTGATCCATGTGTTAAGGGAGCGCACCCGAACAACTTGGGGGGCTCTGGTGGGGAGGACGACACGGAGGGCAGAGGACTTGTTTCCTGCCAGGCCCCAGGCCCCAGGCCCCAGCAGCGTCAACAGCAGCCACAGCTCCGGAGTCCACTGAAGGTCACTTTCCAGTTAGGGCAGGAATGGGGCAAGGTGAAAGACCTCCCTGAGAGGCAGCCCTCATAGGCCTCAGCCAGTCCACGGAGCATCGGCCACACGCCTCTGCGGGGTGGGGTGACCGCACCTGATAAAGACCCAGAGCAGGAGCCTGAACTTGGAAGGACACAGCCGGGGTTTCCGTGTGGGCCAGAGGAAAGGCTCTGACGGGATGCTGGCAGCGGCTGCAGGACGTGGCACATGTCTCAATGCCACCAACGGGCGATGGTGGATCTGCAGTGGTCGCTCTTGTATCTTAACCACGATAACCGCCTGCTCCAAAAAATATGTATACGTGTGTGGCTTTCCAGCCTGCCCCCCGATTCAGTAAGCGCGTTTTGGTTGGATCACATCTCATATTCATCTATCGTGGGAGGCTGCCCCCTGTTGGTGAAGTTCACAGGTCGTAGGTTCCAGGTAGCCCACGTTCCGGTGGAGCTAAAGCCGGGATGTTCTGAGTACCCTCCTCCTGCAGGCACCGCTGAATTCTTACTGCGGTCTCTGGGGCCACAAGAACGGCCGGCTCCCAGGAACGTAACTTTATCTGGAAGTCGCGTATGCCTTATTAACGCCTCCGACTTTTATTTTCAAATGCTGCTCACAGGAGACGTGATCTGGCGCCGCTACAGCCCGAGGCCCTCCTGGCGGCCCGTCTCCGGTGAGTGACGGCCCCGGCTGTGGCTAGAGGACACGGGCTCTCCCTCGCTGCCGAGGGCCCCTCGGCTGAGACCGAGCAGAAGAAACTGGAGGGTTTGGGGACTTCAACTCGACAAGTTTGGCTTCTCGATCTTTAACTTTCAAAAGCAGGATAATTTGATTTCAGATTTTTATGTGGGCTCGAGCTGACACGGGGATTTAATCTTTGTAGTGTCCCCCCCCCACCCAGTGTTATATTCGAACGTGTGGAACTTCCGCGTGTTATCAACGCTAGGATGACATTCTCATGCTGCTGGGCAGACTCGCCGCACAGCCCAGGACGTGCTGTGTCGGACAAGGTGACCAGACGTGACAGGCACGGGCAAGAGGAAGGAAGGCGAATGTCGGCCTTGGGTACACAGCTGCTTGCCTTGAAGTACAGGAGGATTCTGTTCGACCCATCTCAGAGCCCTCTGGGGCAATTCTGAAGCCAGTGGTTTGCAACCCCGGCTGCGTATGTCCAAATCGGGCTGGCGGAAAAAGTATTCATTCACAGGGTCCGCAAGCAAGGGAGTCGAGGTTAAAACTATTTTTACTCAAGATTTGAATCTACAAGCCCTATAGCTGAGCTCTGGGCCTCTTTCCAGACGCCTGGGCCCTTGCAAGGTCAGACTCTCGCCCCTGGCTGGCTCTGACAGGGAAGTTTTTAAAATGCTCATTTCCAGGCTGTCCCAGGGCTGGGTGCTAGCCGGTTGGGCTGTGGCCTCAGCTCGGTGTTCGCAAGCGGGCGGCAAGGCAGGCCAGACGTTTGGCTCTGACACTTCAGAGCCTTTCAGTAACGGAGGGGAAATGTGGGGTCCTTGTCTGCTTCCTCTCATCAGTGAAGAGCTCCCAAGAGACCTGACACCGGGTGCCCTACGGATGCTTGTCCAGTGCATGACATTGTCTGCAGCTGACCCTGGGGGCCCCACTTTTCACACACTAAGGGAACAGTTCCTAATTATTCATCCCAGGATATGAATCATCCAGGGGTGAGAAACCTTTCGAAATAAACTGCCATCCCTGTGATTATTCACTCTTGCTAGAGAGAGGAAAAGAACGGCTGCTGTGAGAGGGGCCAGGACATGACACGCCGCGGGACGCCGCGGGGATGGGCGGGGAAGAGCATGTGCAGGCCAAAGCCGCTCGCCTAGCCTGCTGGGATCTGGGCTCGGGAGGGGTCCCGCGAGCAGCTGCACGTCTGATACGAGGATTCCACGGTGGGAAAGGGAGGCTTGGGGTCAGGAAGCGTGGGCTCCAGCCCCCTGTGGGTACCTAGGAAGTCACTTCATCTCACAAAACCTCGGGGTCCTCATCCCATTCCAGGAGTTAGACCCCGCATGTTCTCCATGGGTAGTTTTGGGTGAAACACTCTGGAATGGTATGACCAGCTTTGGCTCCATAAAAACGTAAAACCTCGCTGTGGGTAAAGTTAGCGTTGACAAAGTTGAGGACATGCGAAGATCAAAAGCTTGGAAAGGATGAGTATCTCCATCAGAAAGGGAGATGGGTAAGTAAACGGACCCTGGTGGGTGAGGGTGAGAGAGCTCAACCTTGATGTACCCACACAGGGGGCCCTTCCACACACGGCTACACAAGACTGGACAGTGCAGAACAGTGCGTATAACGTGGACAAAATGACAAAAAATGTACAAGCACAGAACGGCCCCGGATGGCTACGCGTGAAGCCGCGGGTGAGGCTGCTTTCTGGAAAGGGAAGTGCAAGGCGTGAGCGAGGCTTCTCGTCAGATTCTCTCTGTACCTTTACAGTTTCACACCACGTGGGTATTAAAGGCTATTGAATCAGGGGTAGGGAACGCATGTGATTGTGCGTGGTGGAAGGGAAGAACTCTCGACTCCTGATCTGACACTCCACGCTCTGCCTTGTGGGAGGTGCGTGTCCCTGAGTCTGCTAGGAAGGAAGGCACCTGGGTGTCCCTCTCCCTCCAGCCAGCTAGCCGCACTGCCACTCCTCCTCCAGCCGCGGCCACCATGCCACACTCGTGCCCGGTCCCCCACGTGCCACACGGGCTTCACCCACTACTGTATCTCTGGGCCCACCTCCAAGGCCGTGAGAGAGCTCGCCAGCCCGCAGGTCAGCGTCTGCAGGGCTCGTCAGGGCAGTCACCACTGGGCCTTTGCAACTCCAGCCAGGGACTCAGCTTTCTGAGCCAGAGGCAGCCCGTCTGAAGGAGCACAGGACCGTAAGGGGGCAACAAATGGCCACAAGCACCCCAGACATCAGGGACAGGGTCTGCGTGGAAGAGATGGGCCTGAGGCTCACCTCCCGCAGCTTCTCCTGGGCCTCAGCCAGTGCTGCTTGCTTCTCCTGAAGCTGGGCCAAGGCAGCGTTCATCCGAATCCTCTTGGGCTCCACCACGCGATACAGGCGCCCATACAGCTGCGGGGAGACTGCAGCTGCAGGCGGACGGCCAGGCTGTGGTGGCCGCCCACCCGCTCCCGGGCAGCGGTGCCTCCTTCCTGCCGGGGTCCTCCCGAGGCCTCACCCCTGCCCCACGCACACCCTGCTCACCTCCATGGCGCGCACCCACATGCACAGGGACTTGGCGGCGAGCGAGACTCGGCCGATGATGTCAGGCTGGAAGTCGGGCTGCGCACAGTAGGCCCCAATCTTCTTCAGAACCTTATCTGAGATATTGTCTTTATCAAAGTGGATCAGAGACTTGATGAAGTTCTGCTCCCCTGAGGGATGAAAACAGGGGAACTCAGCCAGAGGGCCTGACCCTCCTTATCCAGGCTTCGCCTCCACGGCTCCCGGGCTTGGCTCATCCAGCCTCATCCCAAGTTTCCCCGCTGATCTTGCTTCTGTCCCTGGAAACTTCAAGCCGCCAGGACCCTCCCCAGTCTTCCTAGCCCCATCTGCCACCACTTTCCTTGGGCACTCAGAGCCAAACCCCCTTGTGCACACACACGCATGCGCACACGCACGCCCGCACAATTACACACACACCATCACTTCTATATGCTTCACGCTGACGTTTCAGGGCAACGGCCCCCATCTACGGCTTGCAGGCTTTATTCTACCAAGACTCTGGTCTCACGTTTTCTGATTCTTGTCCTTTTGGGGGGCCCAAAGTCATTCCTGCCCTTGGATTCTGAGATCTATTCCTGTATCTTTATGACGATTTCCTTTTCTTTTTTTAAATTAAGAGGAGTTGTTTACAACCAAAGAAACTTAACTGCTAGTTCCGTCTCCCCCTTGGCACTAGGCTCCACCTGCCCCTGAGGGTCAGAGGGACAGCTCGTTCGTCTGTCTCCCCGAGTGCCTGGTGCACAGACTGTTAGGAAGCGCGGGGTGCGCGGGCGCGGGCGTTGGTCACGTCGTGGCTCTCTAGCTTACCTAGCTGCCTCTTGGCCTCTGCCCACGTGGGCTCGTTGCCTCGAAGAATCATGACGGCCTGCATCACGATTTCCACTTGGGCAGGGGGCCGTCCGTAAGACTTGATCTCTCCTATATCCTTCTTGTTCAGGGACTCCAGGGCCTGGACAAAGGGACTCACTTAGGGAGTAGGACCAGAGGGGACTCGGGGGGCAGCACAGGTCCCAGCTGAGGCCCACCCGCCTCTTCCCACTTCCCCAGGGACTTGGAGGACGAAGCAGGCTGGTCCCATTCCCTTCCCTGGGCCTTCTCGTTCTGATACCCGCATGGCTTCCTCCAGGGCTGGCAAGGCCTCTTCTAGATCCTTCTGGGCATTGTCAGCCAGTGCCTGGCACTTGACTTCCTCGATGGCAATCTTCTCACTATTGGCTGTGACCGCCTGGGGACGAAGAGGACTGTCTTGGCCTCGAGCGAAGGTGGAGGCCAGTGTTGGCAGGAAGGATGAAAGTTTGCAGAGCGGCCCATGAATCCCCTGACACGGTCACTGAGGGCAACCCTGAAGCCCCTGCTGGTGGGTGCTGGTGGTAGGGAACGTGCCGGGCGGGGCCGGGAGGGGGCATGGGCGGGGCGGGGGCGGGGCCACCTTCTGCTGCTCATCCGCTTCTCGCTTCTGCTGCACTATGATGACCAGGTACTCCTCGCACTGCTTCTGGAACTCAGCCACCTTCTTCTTGGCGTCCTCCAGCTCCAGGGACATCACTTCCACCTTCTCTCTGGTTTCGTCGATCTTAAACAGTCCGGTCCGCAGCTTGTTGGCCTGGTCCAGCAGCTCCTGCCGCTTCTCTCCCAGCAACCTAGGGTGCACAGGAGGAGATGGCACCTGAAGAGGCTGAGGCCCCGGGAAGGGGAGCACCCCGGATGGGTCCCTGTCTCCCTTTCTGTTGCCTCCGCCGCCACCCGCCGCCATGAGGTTTCTATCACTTCCTGCCTGAATCATTCTAACAGCTTCCCAGCTGGTCTCGCTGCTTCCAGACTCTCATCCCCCTGGTTTATTCCGCACACCACCGTCAGAGCACCTGTTACATGCTGTTGTCCTCACACCCGCTCCCCACTCGAGGGGCTCCCATTGCTCCCCGCTGTGCAGCACACACAGGGTGGCCACCCCTCATCTCCACCCCGTTTCTCTCACGTGGGAAGGAATGTGGGCTCGGTATGGACACAATTTCTGATTTTTAAAGAAAAGCTGGAAATCTCGATTTTTCTAAGCCGCTCCTGTTAAATGTTAGCAACTTACTCAAAAAGTTTTCAACACTGTACAGGCCAAAAAAAAAAAAAATCTACGCAGGATTATTTTCTGGACTAAGTGGGAAAATGCACGTGAAGGGCTCAGCACAGTGACTGGCCACGGGTCACCCAGGTACCCAGGGAAGGCAGGGGCTTTCTTTTGCTGACGCGGGACTGCAAGGGCCTGGAATAGGGCACAGCACAGAGCAGATGCTCGGAAAGCAGGTTAAGTGGGTGCGTAAACACGGGTGATCATTATTATTACAAATGGCTTTTTCTTCGCCTTGATCAAAATACCGAATCCCATCAATCGAGGTGTCTTAGATCTCTCAAAGTAAATTATTGTGTTGTGCACGTAAAAAGGCACTTGCTACAACTTAAGAAATGAATGTATGATTCTTGAGAACGGTGCGAAGTCTAGAAGAGGGTGAAGGGTGGAGAGGAGAGAACTGGTCTTGTCTTGCTGGCGTCCATGGCACCATCACCGCTGTACTGCACTTGGAGAAAGAAGCGTCATCCCAGGGAATAAGGACAGAGCAGAGAGGGTGTAGAGTGGAGTCCTGGCCCGAGGGCTCTAGAGATGCGAACCCCGGCTCTCTCTCACCCCCCCCCGACCTGGGTGGAATGAGACGCACACACTCCCGCATCTCGGCCTCTCCCCCCGGGGCACCTGGCTCGTCAGCCCCCTGAGCTGGCTCCAGATAGTTCCCACCCCATCACCCCACCAAGCTCCCTGGGCCTCCCCATCCTCCAGGCCTCCTCGCACCTCTTGTATCCGGACACGAGCTCCAGGTAGTTGGTGGGCGTGACGTAGTTGTATCTCCGCAGCTCCAACAGCATCTTCTGGGAGTACCGAGCCACCGACCAGTGCATGGTGACGAAGATCTTGGCCACCTTCTTGTGGATCTGAGGCCCGTGGGAAAGGACGGAAGACCAAGAGTGAAGGCAGGGGGAGAAGGGAGGGGGCCCAGGGCTGCGCACAAGGGGGGCGAGCACTCACGTTCTCCTGCGTCCCCAGGTCCACCCCCACGAGGTACTTCTCGGCCACCTCCAGCAGGGCCTCACGGGGCCACTCTGAGAACCAGTTGATGGTCGTGCAGTTCACCAAGGCTGGGTACTGGCGGATCCAGTTCCTGGGCAGGGGTTTTGAGAGGCAGTCAAGCCCTTTATGGAGGTGGCCTCCACTCCTGGCCTCCTCACAGGTCCATCTGCTGTCCAGGGACCTAAATGTCCCGTCCCCATGCTCCTGTGTTTCCTTGTCCCGCTCCCACTCCCCGCAGAGCCAGTTCAGTGTAGCACTTAGGGACACGCTCTGGTTCTAGCTGTGGCTCACGGGCAGGTGCGCTAACCAACATCAGTTTCCTCATCTCTAAAATGGGAGTAACAGAGGCGCCTGGGGGCTCAGTCAGTGGAGCGTCCGACTCTTGATTTCGGCTCAGGTCATGATCTTGGGGTTGTGGGATCGAGCCCCTCGTCGGGCTCCACCTCAGCACGGAGGCCGCTTGAGATTCTCTCTCTCCCTCTGTCTCCCCCCCTACTCGCTCTCTCTAAAAAACAAATAAAATCTTAAATAAAATAAAATGGGAATAACAGGAACATGAACACGGGTTGTTACTGGATTCAACGAGGTGACACGTGTAAAGTGTGTAGTGTGGTGCCCGGTGTGCAGTAAATACACCACCTACCACAAACATGAAAGCAAACAACATGGGAGCCCAGATCGCCTCTCCCTGCAAGTCTCTGTCTCCCTCCTCCTTTCTGCTGCCCTTAAAAACTGAGTCACACCAAGAATGGATCAACAATGGGCGCCTGGGTGGCTCAGATGGTTAAGTGTCTGCCTTCAGCTCAGGTCGTGATCTTGGGGTCCTAGGATCAAGCCCCACATCAGGCTCCCTGTTCCTTGTGGAGCCTGCTTCTCCCTCTGCCTCTCTCTCTGTGTCTCTCATGAATAAATAAATAAAATCTTAAAAAAAAAAAAAGAATGGATCAACAAAACATGATATATACATATAAAGGACTATTGTTCTGCCTTAAAAAGGAAATTTCGAGACTTTGAGGCGTGTTACAACACGGATGAACCTTGAGGACGCGTTGCCTAGTGAGTCAAGCCTGACACAAAAGACAAATACGGTAGGATTCCACTTATATGCCATATCTAGAGTAGTCACTCGCAGAAACAGAAAGCGGCCGGTGGTTGCCAGGGGCTGAGGAGTGGAGGAAATGGGGAATTTTTCAATGGGTATAGAGTTTCAATTTTGCAACATGAGAAAGTTCTAGAAACCTGTTGCACAACGATGTGAATATGCTTAACCATACTGAGCGGGACACTTGCAAAATGGTTACGATGATAAATTTTATGTTATTTCATTTTTGTAAAATCACAGCTAAAAATGTAAAACCAAAACACAAAGCCACAAGGGGACCCTCCAGTCATACCAACAGGGAGGGGACGCCCCTGCGTGCGCAGCAGGAACCGGGAGAGATGGCGAGGTTAGGGAAAGGAGCCGGCCATGCAGGGCGGGGGAGAGGGGCTGCTCCAGAAGGCAGGAAGGCAGGGGTGCCTAGAGAGGGGAGGGGGACCAGGACGGAGGGCGGGAGAGGCGGGCGCCAGGGTCACCTGAAGGGGTCGCCCACGGGGCTGAGGCAGAGAATGATGTGCAGGTTGTTGCGCACGCGCTCGATGAGGTAGGCGAAGAGGCTGTCGGAGGACTGAGACACCTGCTCGGCCTTGGCCTGCTCCACGATGTGCGCCTGGATCTGCAGGAAGCCGCGGGCTTGCAGGGCTGCCTTCGATGGCGGAGTCCCAGGGGGTGGGCGTGGGGCCGGTGGCCTGATGAGGGGGAAGGGTGGGCAGAGGGGATCTGTGCTGCAGGGGTGAGTGGGGAAACTGGTGGAGGGTGTGGGAGGGCTCGGACCTCTTCGAATTCATCAGCTTTGTAGAGATTGGGGACCTCCCCTGAGCTCAGGATGTTGTTGATATCCTCCAGGAACGACTCATCGGCGATCTGAGTGTCCACGAAAAGGAAGGACGTGGCCTTGAGCTCTACTCCCACCTGGCGGTACAGACGCTTGATATCTTGGCCGGAGGAGGGAAGGAGGAAGAGGGGACAGGAGGACGTCAGACGCGCCATCCAGTCCCTTGTCCCTTGTTCCCTTACCGCCGCCCTCCGCCCACCGGGCCGGCCGGCAGGTTCCACACCGGCCTCCATGGCTCCCCGCTGTTGTCACCACAGGAAGTCGGGCATCTGACCTTTCACGCCAGCCCCAAAGCCCTCTGGTTCAGAAGCCCAGCCGTACCTTCTCGGAACTCCTGCTTTCGGTAATGTTTGCTGACCTCGATCTGGAAGGTGATGTACTCGCAGATGGAGGAGGCCAGGCGGGCCAGACTCTGGCGCCCGCTGCCCCCGATGCCCACCAAGAGCATGTTGCCCCGAGGCTGTCCGATGACCCGCACAATCCGCGTGACTGGGGAGCAGGGGACCAGGGCAGTGAGGCGGCGGAGTCCCCTTGGGGGACCCCGGGGCCCTAAGCTAGAGACCGGGATGCCTGAAACTGAAGGACAGGGACCGAGATGTGTGGGGAGAGGCCGGTGCCCGGAGCCACTCTGAGCAGCCACCACCATCAAGAAAAAGCCGTCTGGGGCCACAAAGGAAGGCCCCTTCCCGGGCTTGCTTGGGAAGAGCCCGCCATTGGGGTGCCGGACGGGGATGGCAAGAGGGCTGCTCACTGTGTTCTACAGCCTCTCGGAAGAGCACCAGCTGCATGGGCACCGCTGCAGGGGACAGATTGTACTCCCGGAGCGCTGTCTCCATGGCCGCCTTCAGTACCGCCAGGTCGGTCAGGTCCTCGTACACCTTGGGCTCCCTCATGAAGTCCCCTGGGCCAAGGGAAGTGGGGCTCTTATCGCCCATGGCCGGCCCATGCCAGACCCCCTGCTCCAGGGCCCTCCCACACCCGCAGCCTGCGGCGGCCCCAGCGCGCCGGCTCACCGGCTCACCAGCTCACCGAAGATCGGAGAACGCTTGCTGGGACAGAGATTATGAAACGTGAGGTCAAAGAAGGAGCCGAGCTTGTCGCTGATGATGCCCACGAAGGCCTCCATGTCGGCTGCATCCACCAGCCGGTCCGAGAAGACTCTGTTGGCAGGGAGGGGGCTGAGCCCTGGGAACGCAGGGGACAGGGCCCTGCGGCCAGAGCTGGGCACCAGGCTCGGGAGGCCCGCGTCTGGCATCTGTCTGGGGCATCTGTCCAGCCTCGGACGGGGCACGGGCATCTCACCTGAAACACTCATGGATCCAGAGTCGTGTGATGCTGGACTTGGTGTCGTGGAAGTCCTTGTTGGCCCTGAGCATGCCCTGGAACACCTGCGGAAGGGGTGTGGCCGGTGGGAGCGGAAGACCCCTCCAGGCCGGAGAGGGAAGCGGGGAAGCAGCACTGCAGGGCACGGCGATCTGGGGGTGGTGCGCTCCTGCGCCGAGGCCCGAGGCCTCTGTTGAGGAGCGAACGCGTCGGTGGAGGCTGGGCCCGGAGGGAGGTGCGGGCGGGCTCTCACCTTGGAGATGTCCCGCAGGTTGAAGAGATAGTGGATCCTGGCGGGCGTGGGCAGGAAGCGCTGTGCCACCGTGTTATAAACATCCAAGGTGGCCTCGGTCACCACGTTCCCGATGGCCTTCACCTCCTCCTCGAAGTCCTGGAGCTTCTGATTGATCATGGTGCCGAATATTCGCATGATCTGGGACTCCTAGGAACAGGCCCTCACGCTCACCTTCAAGGGCTCCTGGTCCCCCTGCCCGCGCCAGGACCCGGCGGAGGTGAGCGCGACACTCGTCTTGGGGGCTGACTTTAAAGGGGCGATAAAAACCTCACAAAATCAAGAAGAAATAATGCGTTCGTGCAATATGCAAAAATCGAAATGAATGCAGAACGTGCATGATGAAAAATACCAACATTTTAAACAAAGGTGGGTCACAATTGCCGCGGTTCCGTTTGCCCGGGGCTCTAAGGTCGCTCAGCAACGCAGCACGCAGCACGGGGCCAATCTTGCGGATTTATGTAGAACTGTGGCGTTTGCTCATCGTCAATTTTTGGCAGTGGCTGCTTTACTATTGCATTAACATGTGCTTTATCTTGATTACTGAGGCTTCTGGGGCGCCCCTGAGAGCCTCGCTCACCTCCCCGAATCCTGGCATGGCTCTGTCAGCCTAGGATCTACCTTCCTTAGCCTGCTTGGGCCCCCTGGGCTAATGGCCCCCCATCGGGCTTCACATTCCAGAAGTCCTGGCTACACTTACCTCCTGCTGCTTGTGGCTGAGGAGAAGCCTGGGCTCCCACAACAGCCGCCCCCTCCCTACGTGACAGCCCCCCCCCCCCCCCCCGCACGCACCTCTGCTCAGGGTTCCCCCCCCCCCCCGCCCTCCTGGATCTGCCCCTCCTGCTCTGGGACACGGTGGGTTTTGCCTCTTACAGCACAGCACCCCCGCCCGGCCCCCACTCTGCCCTCACCGTGGGGAAGGTCATGTTGATGATGTTGAAGCGACTCTGGAGCCTTGGGGAGATGACAGTCCGTCCGCCCCCGGGGGGGCCCATGGCAGCCATCAGGAACATGTCCTGGGGAGCAGAGACAGGACGGGGTGGGACAGGCGGGAGAGGGAAGAGACAGGGCACGGGAGGGGAGTAAAGGGAGCGAGGACGGGGAGAGGGGCCCGGACAAGCGGGGAATAAGGGCGCAGGGAAGGTGAACGGAAGGAAGGGATCGGGGACATTTCCTTGAGAATGAGCAAAGTGAGGTGTTTGTTTTTATTTCATTATGACCCACAAACCAAAAATGGAAAATACAGGTCAGCGAAAGAACATTTTCTATTATGTCTTTTCCTTTTTTTTTCGGTGTGTGCGTGTGAGCGCCCGTTCTTTCCCAGAAACAGAAGAACGCGCTAAGCGTTAGTAGCGTTTCTGACCCCGAGGGCCAGATGGACGGGCACCCCAGCAATGAGGACGGACGGGCTGCTGCCCATCGATTTGGGAGGAAGAAACGAACAAGATGCTCACATTCCTGTGGGCGCAGAGCCCGGCTGGAGGGAGATGCTGGGGGGACGCGGGGAGGCGGGACGGGAGTCAGGGACCCTGTGCATCCGGGCCACTCTGGGGGGCAGCAGGGCTGGCATGTGAGCTTGGGGACGGAGCGGAAGTGGGCGCACGGGGCAGAGTCCCCGACGAGAGTCGGCAATAGGGAGTGATGATGCAGGAGCCCGATGTGTGGGTGCAGGGAACACAGGATTGCGGGGTTCTTTCCTGGGCCCCGGGGAGCAGACACCGAACCCCTGTGGCAGGGAACAGAGGCCTGGAGAACGGCTCCTCGGGAGGCTTACTCGGATGTACTTGATGGTCTGCTTCGTGCGGTCGTACCAGAAGCCGTAGTCAATCCAGAGACGGAGCAGCTCCAGCGGGGGCTGGGACCCGAACGTGTCCCTCGCGGGCATGTTTAGGTCGTCCATGAAGGCGATCATGCTCTTGCCTCCGAAGGGCACGTAGACGCCCTTGGTTCGCTTCTCCACCCTGCTCTCGATGATGCTCTGCACGTTGTTGGAAGTGGTCTGGTGGAGGAGATGCAGGAGGAATGCTGGGTCTCCCAGGAGAAATACGAGGCTCGAGAGGAGTGCGGGCAGACCCTCGGCTCCCCGGGTCCCGCAGCGCACCTGCGCGGACATGTTGACGATGAGCACGGACCACTGGCTGGAGGGCAGGGACTGCAGGACGCTCTGGGCGATGGACGTCTTCCCGGTCCCCACGGGGCCCACCAGCAGGACGGGGTTCTGGCTGGCCACCAGGGCGCTCACCAGGTAGTTGTAGCGAACGGTGTCGACCGTGGGCACCATGATCTTATAGAAGGGGCAGCTGGGGAGAAAAGGGAGACTTGTCCAAGGGCCCGGGCTGCTCCTTTCCGACTCTTGCTTCCTTCTGCTTCCCAACGTGCATCTTCCTCACACACTACCCTTCCTGTCTCCTGAGGGCCCTGGAGATGGGGCGTCCTGCGTCCTCCGTAGGGACCCCATCCCAGGCCCTCCAGAGCCTGCTCCCTGCATTCCAGAGGTGTCTGGGAGCCACCGTCTCTCTTCCACAGCTCACTTCTGCTTCTGGCCCCACATCTCCCAGCAACCACAGCCCCAAGCCCACCCCACCCCAGGCCCTGCTCTCACTTGGGAGGGTAGCGCCAACTCTTAGGGAGCTTATCCTCAAATGACGTCCAGCTCCGCATCTTGGGGTCCACAAAGTACTCATACACCGTGTCCTAAGGAGGGAAGGCGTGAGAGGCTACCAAAGCCGTCGTTAGCTCTCCCCGGCCCGGGGGGGAAGGGCTCACAGACCGCTGGGGGAGAGACCGCTGGGTCGCGGGACACCTGACACAGCTGGGTCTGAGGCCTGACCTTATTGGGAAAGGAGCCCTCCATCTCTCGGAGGCAGCTGTCGATCCTCTTGCGTCCCTCCTCATCCACGGAGGCGCATACGGACCAAATCATGCTGAACACGAAGGTCATCTCCACCACAGAGACAAAGTTTTCACCGTCGGCTGGGTTCACCTGTGCGGAAGACATGGACGGGGCATCTATTCTGGCAGATCGCCACAAAGGCTGAGCGTTCGCCTCCCTTGCTGGCTCTGTTCAGAAAACCATGTGGTTGTAGATAAACCCAAACGTTCTGGCAGCCCAGCAGTTGCCCCAAATCTCATCTCTGCTACATTATAAAGACACGGCATCGGGGCGCCCGGGTGACACTGGGTTGAGCGTCCGACTCTTGACTTTGGCTCAGGTCATGATCTCAGGGTCCTGAGGTCGAGCCGCGCGTCAGGCTCTATGCTCAGCGGGGAGTCTGCTTGAGACTCTCCCTCGCCCTCTGCCCCCCCCCACTGGCTCTCCCTCTCTCTCTCTCTCTCTCAAATTAACAAATAAGTGAATTCTTGAAGAAGATGACAGAGCAGTGAGGCAGCCACACTACCCTGAAGAAGTGCCAAGGGTGCTCAAGGAGACAGGTCCAGGGGCATTCTGGTGACTTCTTTGCAAGTGCAAAAAATCGGAGATGACCCACATGCCCACCAGTAGAGGGATGGAAAAACAGTATGTCGTGTTCTACAGCGGAATCATATGCAATGGGTAAAAGCAATGAAATTAATCTACACGCAGCAATACAGAACTCAAAACCGTATTGCTGCTTAGTAAGTATATTGCAAATGTGGTATATAATAGGGTACGGCTTTTAAATACCACACTTTCTATGGTGACCTATGGGCTTGCAAGTCAATACTATTTAAAACATCTGTGACGATTCTACAGACATACTACAGTGGTTACTCGTGTAGAGGAGGGAGCAGACCAGGACTGGGAGGAGAGAGGTGACCCAAAAGGACTTCAGCTTTATGTGAAAATTTTTAATTTTTAGAAAGGAAATCAGAGGGGCACCTGGGTGGCTCAGTTGGCTAAGCGTCTGTCCTTAGCTGAGGTCATGATCCTGGAGTCCCAGGATCGAGCCCCACATGGGGCTCCCTGCTCAGCAGGGAGTCTGCTTCTCCCTCTGCCCCTCACCCCGTTCTTATGCTCACTCTCTCTCAAATAAATAAACAAAATCTCTAAAAAAAAAAAAAGGAAATTAGATTCAACTATTACTTGTGTAATAAAACATGAAATCTCACAACGTACCAAGTTCATAGTTCAGAAACAGCACGTGCATTTATTGTTACATAATCTCCATGCCCAACATGGGGCTTGAACTCACGACCCTGAGATCAAGAGCCACACGCTCCACCGACTGAGTCTGCCAGGCGCCCCCAGAGACAGCACATTCAGACTGCTGCTCTCAGCATGCACTCCGAGGGCATGTGGCAGGTGCTGCTGTTGGACGGGGGTGTGGAAGGCGCGGGGCTGTCTCGGGGACGGTGGCCCACCAGCAGCTAACTCAGCATCATCCGCCCCGCCTCTCACCTGCCCCCTGAAACAGCCACAGGCCGGGAACGGGGAGCTCTTGAGGCTGCGTCCTGAATTAAGGTGCCTGGAACTACAGATACCACGACCCACAAGATGCTGGCCAATCCAGAATATCGAACTTGGGCTTAGAATAACCCGCCATCACAAGGTGCAGGTGGGAAGCTGTGCTGAGACTTTACTGTCCTCGGTCTGTCCTTCCAGCTCACCCCAGCACACAACACACTTCACGCCCTCCCCTCCAGGCCTCTGCCCGACCCCCTGGCCGGCCTGCCCTCCTCAGCACCTGTGCACCGAGACTATACGACTGTCCCTGCTCCATCTGTGACCTTGCAAGCTCATCTGCAGAGTTTCCCTTTATATTAACTCTACCAGGAATGACACATACTGTTAGAGATCTTCACTGTCGTGTAACTTTATACTAACGGTTTGGTTATTTGGCAATGTCTTTAAAAAACAAGAGGAACCACTGCTAGTCAGTGGTCTAATCTCAACAGAAAAATACCCAATTTTGATCCTCACTCCACAATTCTAAGCTGAAAAACATTTTTCTTAAATAGCAACCAATCTGAAAATTTCTTTTTTTAAAGATTTTATTTATTTACTTGAGAGAGAGAGCGAGCACAAGCAGAGGGAGCGGAGGCAGAGAGAGAAGCAGGCTCCCCGCTGAGCAGGGAGCCCTATGCGGGGCTCAATCCCAGGACCCTGAGATCATGACCTGAGCCAAAGGCAGACGCTTCACTGGCGGAGCCACCCAGGTGCACCTCAATCTGAAAATTTCTAAAACGCCCTCATCAGATTACGCTGGGAGCTCCTTCCAGCAGAAATGGCATCCCACGGCCTCCCATATACCAAAATTTAATCTATATATTTGAAAGGACGGGGAAATGAGGAACAAAATGAACCACCCTCAGCTCCCAAAATACGGCAGGAAATTAGAGACTTCACTGTGTGCCACGAGTAGAGTCCTGACTCTAACATTCCACCACGTGTCTACACGCGGACGCGCCCCTCACTGCACCGTGGTCAGTGAGGCCTCCCCTTGGGGTCCCTGCTCCACCCACGTCTGTGTTCAAACCATGCCTCAGACACACGGTTTCCCTGGGTTGTCCCCACGAGGTCACGAGCCCCTCCCGCCCTTGCCCTGCTCTGGTCCCTCCTCACCCCATTCTCTGGCGTGGCCAGGGCCGAGTACAGCTTGCAGAGGGAGATGATCCCGCTGTATTCCGGGAGGGGCACCAACTCGTTGCAATAGTCCTTCTTGAAGGCCAGCATCTTGTTAATGAACTTCTCGAACATGCGCTGAAGGGGCTCTGCCTCGGCCTGCACTCGACGACAAAGGGCTCTGCTTTTGCTCTCTGTCCCGTAGGCCACTCGGCTTCCTCGCCCGCTCCTCAGCTCCCTTCGTACCTTTAGCCTCTTCTCCAGCCAGGACTGCACGTAGGGCTTCCAGCCCAGGTCAGTGTAGTCGGTGTAGACCATCCCACAGCGAGACACGGTGGCGGGAGAGGCCACGGCCAAGTTCTCCACTTCGAACAGGAGAGACACCTGAGGAGAGACTTGGTCAGAGCTCCGTCTCTCTCGCCACCCGACCCCGATTGGGAGGAACACTCAGCACCCGGATGCCCCCAAGTGTCTCTATCCAAGCACCAAGTGTGGCTGGTTGCATAACGATGTAAGGTGTACAAATGACTTGCTTTTTAAAAAGAATTCAGGGCTTATTCAAGCGTAAGCTTTTGAGAAACCACTCTCCCACTCACACTGAGTGGATGGGCTTGGCAGCCCGGGAATCCGGGACCCTGGGTGGACGGGGGGATGGCGGTCCACGGAGGTCAGTGGGAAGGAGGCAGAGAAGGGCTTCCCAGCACACAGGCTTCCCCTTGGCCGTCGTTCTCCGTACCCACAGTAGACCCGGCATTCCTCCCTTGAGCCAGATTCCTCCCTGAATCCAGGCACCCTCCTCCTCACCTCTGCCATGGAACCTCCTCGTCCACGTGCCCCCCGGCCTCCCCCCCAGCCCTGCTGTGTGCCCCTCGGCCCCCCAGCTCTGCAGGGCCAGCACCTGCTCGGGCATCGCGATGCGCTCCCCGTTGATAAGGGTCAGGACTTTGTTGTCGTCCATGACCGAGTTCATGCTCTCGATCCACAGTGTGTCCACGGGGCCGTCGAAAAGGATCCACTTCTCGTCCGGCTTCTCATCTTGGTAGGATGATGGATGGTCAGGAAGCTGGAAGCCAGACCCTTCTCCCTAGACCTCCCTTCACACTCAGCTCCTCGGAGATGCAAGCACGTGCCTCTGCCTCGTACCGCAGCACGGCCCAGGCACTTCCCTCCCGAACGCGGGCTCCCACCCTCAGACCGCCGGGCACCTGCACACGCCGATCGCATGACGCTGGACAGGACGCCATCCGTCCACTCGTTTGTGTTGAGGTCATATTCCCCATACAGCTCCCCTAGGGACAACGCCTTAGGGTTCAAGGGGAACTCCTAAAAAGAACACAGAAGGGGGTTTTCGAGCTGTGGGGAGACGCCAATGCTGAGATCTCCGTTTACGTCCACATCACCCCCTTTGTTTCCAGGGATCTGTATTTGCCCTTGGGTCTCTAGCCTCTCCCAGGCGCCCTTGCGCCCCAGCCCTGCCCTGCTGGCCAGCCCTGCCCGCCCGCCTGCCCCGCGGGTCCCAAGTCCGCACCCGGACGAGGTTGAAGTTGGGCTCTCCGGCGCGGCACAGGGAGGACAGGGAGGCCTGAAGGGTGCGCCACGATGTCGTCTTGCCACTGCCCGTGCCGCCCACGATCATGGTGGAGTGGCGGGAGTTCTTGGTCTCGTACAGCTGGATGACCTTGGTGAGGGTGAACGGTGTGCTCTGTAGGCCCATGTCTCGGATCTCCTGCTCGATGGTGTCCCGCAGCTGAGAGGAGCGACAGACAGCGGGAGGCCTGTATGCCCTGTGCCACCGTCTGGGGGGTCGCGGTCAGGCTGCTGGACATGGCGCCAGGGCCCCCACCCTCTGTCCACCGCTCTCTCAGGAGCAAGCTGGCCTCTGCAGAGCTGCGAGGCCGGACTCTGGGGTCAGCCAGCCGGGGACCCCGAGGAACGGACTGCTCTGGGCCTCAGGGTCCTCCTCTGCTTAATGGGAGCAGTGAGGGCACTTTCCTCGGAGGGTTGTTGTATGATCTCCCTGCTTTTACTCCCTTCCCCTCAGAATTCTTTCTTTCTTGCCCGCTTAGCTGTACATTTACAAAGACGTATTTTTATCTAGTGTTTTAGGGGTTCCAAGTGAAAGGATCATTCAGGGTATCTGAACCCCCATTCCACCAGAGAAGAAAATGCCCGTACTTCCCAGAATCCTCCTGCCCACCCCCCACTTCCACGCCACTGCTCTGACACATCAGCAGCTCCGGCGGGAGGAGAGAGGGAGAGGCAGGAGGGGCTGGTGGATGCAGAGAAAGCAGGAAGGGCTCTGAGGGCTCCAGAGAGTCGGAGAGCTGCCGCGCCAGGAGGGTGGGGGCTGCGGTGAGAGAGTGGAGTGTCTGAGTGGGTCTAGGTTGTTCCATAGACAAGGAAGCCCAGAGAAGGCAGCCGTCCTGCAAAGTCACAGCCTGTGGACAGCAGAATGAGGCCCGCAAGCCGAGCGCCCGGCACCTGGCTCCACGTGCGGGGGAGGCCGGCGGGAGAAGCTAGGACGAGTACCTTGCCATAGTCAATGACAGGCAGCTCGATGTTGGGGAACAGGTCTTGCACGATGGCGTTGAAGAGCGGCACGTCGACTGAGGTGAGCTTGGCGATGTTCATGTCTCGCATCGAGAGCAGCAAAACCTGGACGGGAAACAAGGGAGCCTCCGGCCTGAGAAGCCAGGCCCCAGGTGCCCACTCGGCCTTCCCCGTCCAAAGGGCTGAGGGGCAGGAGGCAAGAACAGTGCAGACGGCCAAGCGACGTCAGTAGGATGCCAGGCGACGCAGGAGACAGGGAACGGGGCGGGGGTCCCAGTTCCGGGAAAGGAGCTGAAAATCTTCAGTGGAGGCACGCAGGACCAGTGACCTGGGGGTTCGGGTCCGAGGGCCGTGTCCTCAATCTACCTCTTCATCGGACAGATCCGGCTCCAGACGGCGCTTCTTGCCCGCGTAGCGCAGGAGGGAGGTGAGGGCGCGCAAGCCGAAGTCGTAATGGTCCTGCCTGGAGAGCTGCTGCACGGCCAGCGAGTAGAGGGTGTATACCTTCTTGGCCAGAATCTGGGGAAGGAAAACCGAGCAGGAACCCTCGGCCTCATGCAGGGACAGCGACAGACACATGCAGCTGGGCCTGGGCCTCGAGGCAGCCAGGCTGGGCTCTGGGGCAATCCTAACGAGAAGATGCTGGGAACGGTGCCGACACGGATTAGGGACCTCCCGGGGGGGAGCCTCTACACCCTACTGACCGCAGCCCATGTCCCTCTGAGGTGTCTCTGTCCAGGGACTCATCATGGAAGGAACAGCAGATCGTTAGCAATAAGACGTGATGGGCATACCTTGCAGTTCCCAAAGCCCTCCCCGAAGAGAATGATCTCTGCGATAAGAGTGGAATCAGGGACCACCATGGCGATGGGACGGAACATGGATTTCAGGTTATCCGGCAGCTCCGTGCGACCGGCGTAGCCTGGAAAACAGTGCTGTCTATTCAGAACCCAGACTGCTCCCCGAGGACCCACTGCCCATTCTCGGCCCCATTCTCCCCAACCCTGGCTCGGCGCCCAGTCTCCCCAGCTCCAGCCACACGCTCTCCACTCCTCTGCTTGGCCCCAGGCCCTCTCTCCTATCTCTGGTCCTCTCCTCCCTTTCTGCGCAGCCCTGTTTCAAACTCAGATCACAGAGCTGCCATTTCCCATCCCTCTACAGCGGTCCTGATCCACATTGCCGCTATCTCTCTGACTCCTTCAGTCCTTGAGTCCTTTCCTGCTCTCCCCGCAGACCCTTCCCCTGAGCCAGTCCCGGGGAACAGTAATGACAGAGCCCAGGCCCTGCATTCTGGGGAGATTCCCCATTCCTGCAAACGGGATGGCAGACAGACCAGGCCTCAGGGAGCTGGCCCAGGGGGAGAAGACGGTGAAGCACCCCAAAAGACCAGGACAGGTGTAGACACACAGCAGTTATTGACCCGTTAGGGTGACAGGAAGACTGCTTCCCCTTCTCCCAGAAAGCCGAATGGTTATTCCGTCTCGCTGTGCTGCCTTTCACTGCCTCTCACTTGGGCTGAACACGCTGGCCTGGAAGGGGGAGGGGGCGAACGGCTATCTGCCCTGGACACTCCCTCCCCGCCCCGTACCGGGGTTCATGGTGATGAAGATCCCACAGGACCACACCAGGTTTATTTCAAAGCCCTCGAAGTAGAAGCGGGTGAGGCCGGCGGCCAGGGCGGACAGGATGGACAGAATCTGCTGGGCCACCACTGACAGCACCTCCACGTTGATGCGGTTAAACTCGTCAAAGCAGCCCCAGGCGCCGGTCTGTGGGTGGGGGGCCGAGTCGCTGGGGGCCAGAGAAGCGCCCGACCCTCCAGCAGGGAGCCCTGAGAGCTGGGGCTGGCACGCCCGGCCTGAAATGTCCTGACAGGTGTGGCGGTCCTGGACTGGGGTGGGGCAGCGTAGCCCAGGGGCGGTCCCTGGCCAGAACTTTGCAGCCGACAGCACAATCTCGGGACAAGCCCCGGGGAGAGCCAGGGCAGGTGCAGGCTGGGAAGAGATCCGGGGAGGGAACTTGTGAGCACGGAGGCCTGCACCCTGCACTGGTGCACATGCGTTACCGCCTCAAGCCCTTAGGTCATCATCTGAGTTGTCAAATTAAGTAAAAATGAAGCCTGAGTGAAGCTCGGGGAGGCGCAGGGACTTCCGCGATCATAAGCACTGAGGCATGGAGTGCTGTACGTTACAAAGTTGGGACCTGGACTGGGGTTCAGCTGACCGTCTGGGACTGGGAGGGGGTGGCGGGGTGGTGGGGTACAGACCTGGGCCAGGCCTGAGTACATCCTGCCCATGGACTTGTAGTCCAGGCCCTCGGAGCAGTTGACCACAATGACGTATATGCCGAGGGCCTTGCCGAGGTCCTTGACAGTCTCTGTCTTCCCCGTGCCCGCCGGGCCTTTGGGGGAGCCCCCCCGATGCAGGTGCAGGGCCGTGGTCAGAGTCATGTAACACCTGAGGATCGAGGGCAGGACCCGAGTCGGACTCCTGCGAGCCCCTCTCAGCAGCTCCTGCCCCCGTGCCACTACCCTGTCACCACGCCGGCCGACCTGTCCGTCAGTGGGGTGATGACGAGCCGGCCAGAGTTCCCCAAGTACTCGTAACTGTACTGGAACTGCGTGTTGGTCTGGCGGATCATGCAGTCGTCCAGATCCTGGGGCAACAGGGCAGAGGAAGGGAGAGGCAGGCTTGGAGGAAGAGCCCACCGGAGTCGGGGAGGCGGGGAGGCAGGGAGGCTGCAGGTACAAGGCCAGGGTTCCATCTGGACCGCAGAGAGAAGGCTCTACGGCCCACATGGAAGATGGGTTTCAGGCCGCAAAACCGCCCCATCCGCCACAGCCACCCGTGGCCTTTCTGGGCTGAGTCAAGCACCCCCACAGTGAGCAGCACCGACCAGAAACACACGCCGCTAGCCCTGATTTGGGACATGGGACATGGCGTCAGAGGGCGTGGGTGGAGCGTGGGCCAGGCGCACCTTCTCCCAGTAGAAGCGCAGCTGGCTGAGCCAGTCGAAGGAGCTGATGTCCACGAGGCCACTCTTGTACAGCTTCTCCAGCACGTCCCGGGCGTGCACCTCTATCGTCACCAGCGCCACAATTTTCAGCCGCATGATTTTGGTCAGGTTCCCCCTGATGGCTTCCGAATACTTGTTCAGGACGGACACCTGCAGGACGAGGTGGTGGAGAAGGGCAAGGCAAGCAAACCCCGACCACGCCTCGCCCTGGCCTCACCCGGCTTCCAGCCCCGGCGCGGATCCCAACCCCCCGCCCTTCCAAGCCACCCGGACCTGCCTCGCGGGACGTCCACCACAAAGCACCCTCCCTGTGACCCTGACTCAGACTCCAGCGTATCCCCCGATGCCCCCCCGGGGCCCACCCCATGCTTGGAGGGCTCCCCACCTGCTTCTTCTTCAGGACCTTGAGGATTTTCTTGTCTCCTCGCTCCTTGGCCGTCAGCAGGCACTTGGTGACGTCAGCCGTCCACTGGATCTGACTGGCAGCGATCACCATCTAGGGCCCACGCAGAGGCTGGATCGCCTGGCCCCGCACGCGGCCCAGCCCCCAAGTCCCAGCCTCTCCCCGGCCCAGGCGCTGGTGCTCTCTCAACAGGCTTCCCTGGCGCTGAAAGACAGGGCACAGGCCTACGGGCAGCAGCTAAGGGCCCAGCATGCGGGCTAGCAAGGCCTTCACCCAGAACAGGGGCAAGACACCTGCGTCTGGTGAGACTCGAGATTCTGTCTTAACCTCTGTGGCTGCCTCTCAGCCCTTTCTCGCTCCCTCATTTCCACCGACGCCAGCTCACCTGGCCAGCCCACTCCTTCACCCACTTGTCCCTCTTGTTGAGAAACTTCTTGAGGGCCAGGCGACAGTTCCGGAGGAGGTCCCGTAGGGTCACCCTCATAGTCCGCTCCACATCACCAAGCCAGGACTGGGGGGGAGGAGGTAACAAGGCAGAACGGCCAGGCCTCAGGGCCGCAGACAAGAGTTCCCCAGAGGGCAGGGGCTTAGGAACTAGCAGGACTCCAGGGCCTTGGGCCCAGGAGACGAGCAGGAGCTGGGCGGCGGCTGGCTCGGGCCCCAGAGGGAAATGGAGGCGTTGAGGGTGGGGTGGGGAGATGGTCTGCTTTTCGGGTCCAGGGGAGAGGTTAGAGTTTTCAGCAATGACAGGTGGGTCTCTTCACAGAGTGTTGTCTCCTCACAGAGCCAAGCAAACTTTCCAAGGGGAAGAAGAATCAGCTCAATTCTTAGACCCTCACCACAACTCACCTCCACAGGCCCTTCCAGAAGGACTGTGTGGAGGAAGTCAACATACTCGCCGTCACCCGAGAACATTCCCACAGCTTCCCATTTGCTGCCAGGTCCCCCAACCTGTAAAAACAGGAAGCTCGGAATGGCCTGGCCTGCCCACTCCTCATATCCAGCTACAAGGTACTTGGGCCCTTTGAGGGTAGTCTCTGCTCCTCTCCCCTGACCCCAATATTACCATTCTACAAAGTTCTATCCCAGAATCATTCCTATCCCCCTCCTGCTGGGAGGCCATGGTCCCCTCCAAGGCCCTCAATGCCTTGACATTGCCATCTCTCCCTGCCCTCCGCCCCATCCCAGCCAGCCCCGCTGACCTTCTGCATTCTCAGCAACTTGATGTTGTCAAAGCATTTTTTGAGGTGCGGCTGCACAGCCTCTGGGTTGCGGGACTGGCCCAGAATCTCCAGGAGGTCATCGTTGGACAGGAAGTAGAAGCGGGGAAAGACATGGCGCTTGGTCTCTAGATACATATCCAGAGACTTCTGAATGTCTTCCAGAACTGTGTTCATTTCTATCAATGTGTCCAGCAGGCCTGGGAGAAGAGCAACGAAGGACATTTGAGGACCCTTTACCACGAGTGGATCTGGAGCATGGACCCACTTTGCTAGCTCTTGAATGGTGGGGTACGTGTTGCCATAACTGTAGCTGGAAGCAGAGAAGTGTCTCCAAATCTCTCCATCACGCTTAGCACATCTCTTCGCTAAGTCATCATCAGTGTTCATTATGCGCTATCATGCATCTTGTACACTGTGCATTCAGCATACGGTATACGGGATCCCGCTAACATAGCGACATCTCCTCTCCCTTCGGTCTTACGACGGTCCCATTCCTCCGGCTCTGCTGGTCACCCCAGGAGCTTCTGGGACTTAGAGACTGTTCTGCACCCACACAACCCCACAAGTGAAATCATTAGATTTAAATATATATATATCACTTGCACATTGAAAGAGGGCTGCAACCACGGGGGGGGCCGGTGTCCCTCGGGGTGTAGCGAAAGAGCACCGGACTGAGGGACAGATGGTGGCCATGCAAACCGCTGCTCACCCGCCGACCAGCATGCCCGTTAACTGAGCTCTCACCTCCTTGTGGGTAAAACGCTAGTAACGTCTACCTCAAAGAACCACCCGAGGTACTAAGCAAAATGGACTCTCGGTGGCAGGTTCTCAATAATCCTAGTTTCCTCCTAGCCTTAGGTCTCGACTGGTTTATTCCCTTGTTTTCCCAGTTTCTAGCTTTCTGAGGAAAGTCTGGATGTCCTGGAATCTGAGGCGATCCTCACGGCCTCAAGTATAGCGTCCACGGGCTGCCGGGCCTCCGGTGGCACCTCGCTGGCAGTGGGCGAGACGAGTCTGGTTTTTGTGTTCCACAAACGGATACTTGTTTCGCTGGCTTTACTTACAAACTGTTCCGAAATGTAATTCTGCCCATGACCTCAGCATTTTTTCTGACAAATGCATGCTGTCCCTCAACTCTGCGTATCCTCCTACAAACATTTTATCAGAATAACTAAAATTATGGCTTTTTAGTACATGCCCCCAAGGTTCATGGGAAAATGAAAAACCGCTAGGTTGGCCCAAGGCAAAGCAAAGAAGTCCTCCGCACCCCCCCGACAGAACTCTCCTCCTCAGGGTGCCCACTCTTGGAGCCCATCGCCAGACCTCACTTCCTGACTCTTCACCGCACTCCACCACCACCAACCAGCCTTTCTGCGTGTACGTGTCTCTCCCACCCCCCAGCCCATCAGCAGCCACGAAGCCTCTGTCAGGACAAGAGGCCACGGAGCCCGACAGACCTGGGTGGTGGGTGCTCTCCAGAGCGTTGCTGTCCTTGCTCAAGCGATCCATGATGGATTTCCAGTTGTTGTTGACCTGGTCAAATAGGGCTGATTCACTGGGCAGCTGCTTACGGATGTCCTCTCCCAGGAAGATATTCTGAGGGCCCAAGAATTGGCCTCTGAGAGGCTGTTTCTCACATACTCCCCACACTCTGCTCCCCACTCCCAGGCCAGGAATGACAGCTGAGTGGAAGAGAAGGAGCGTCAGAACCAAAGGGCAAGATGCACAAGTTCCAGAAGGAAAGTTGGGGTTGGGAGGCCAGATACCTGGGTCCAAGAAGAAAAACAGAAGAAGAGCAAAGGCTTTTCAAGGAGGGAACCGAACGTGAGAGGTCATCACGAAGAGTCAGATGCTTGGGGCCCAGAAGAAGGATGACTTTAGAGGTGGGAAAACGAGGCTGAGAATAGGGCCGATATGTAGGTCATGTGCCAAGAAAGGAGGAACAGGGAAGGGTTCATGGGAGCAGCTCAGCGAGCGGGTCCTGACCTCGAGGTACATCCACTGGCGCTGCACGGTAAGCACCATCTCAACAACCTCCAAGATGAGGGAGAGGCAGCGCTCCCAGTGGTCCACTTCCTTCTCGAAGGCCTTGACAAAACGGGAAGCCTTCATGGTAGACAGAGCCACCTGGTTATCTTCCAGGGCCTGGAACACCTCCTCTGTGCCTCTGGGGCGGAAAGCATCCAAATTATAGTCCATCCCCATCTGCCAAACCCCGGGAGGCTCTGCAGCCCAGCCCCCGCTGCCCGCCCCTCCCCCAGTACCCCGAGGCCCTCTCTACCGGAGTCTGTGGTGGCCCTTGTCCTTATAGGGAACTATGTCTAGCTGAATCACACTCCAGGTCTTGGCAATGTTCTGTAATGCCTGTGGAGAGAAATCGGGGAACAGAACAATCCGGTATTCAGTCCCCAAAGGGAACAGAACTCGGAGGTGCTGTGGGATCATGAACAGCTGGCCACAGGAGGCTTGGGAACTGGGGGATGTGGGAGGGAACCCTGACGTACCAACTCTATAGCCAGCTCTTTGGTGGCTGATGCAGAGATCTCCCCGATTTTCTCCACGTGCTGGTCCATCCCAAGGTCCACAATCTGCTCCAAGGTGAAGCTCTCAGATTCCGGATCAAACTCCCGTTGGATCTCATCCCTGACCTGATCCCAGTGCCTGCAGTCAGGGATGGAAGGTCAGATCACCAGGCTGGACATCAGGGTCTACCAGAAAGTGCTAGCATCGATCTGCAGGCTTTCTCTCCCCTATTGCGACAGTATGATTCCATATATGTAGTGATATTATATATTAAATAGGCCCTAGGATGCAGTCCCGGGCACTGCGGGGAGTACAGAGATTGGGGTGCGGGTCCTCTGGAGTGGGAGTTCAGACTGATCATTGCGGGTTTACTGTAGACAGACTATGCATGGGGCCGAGCGCTGTGCACGAGATGGCTCACTTAATTCACATGCCCGCCATCGACGAGGAACTTCGGTTCTTCCACCTGTGCCCGGGGAACTGGGCCAAGGGGAGGCTGAACAACTCAAGCGGGTGAAGTGGTCGGGTTGTACTGAACCACAGGACTCGTAAGGGTCAAGCCCTGCCGAAAACACTGTACTGGACGCAACGCAGAAGGGAAATCACTTCCTGCTAAATGGGTAATTATTACAACGCCATTTATAGAATAGTTCATTCCGCCTCTCCTAGCATGTAATGGATACCATATGCATCAAAACAGTAAAGCTTGCGAAATAGAGTTATAAAGTATTAGAGGAAAGTATGGAGAGAATGCATGTTTAACTCTAGGCGGGGAGGTCTTCTTAGAGAAAGCCCAGAAGCAAAAACCGCAAAGGAAGAAGGGGATACTTTTGGCCACATCAGAATAAAACCTTTTGGGGGCACCAGGGTGGCTCAGTCGGTTAAGCATCTGACTCTTGATTTCGGCTCAGGTCATGATCTCACGGTTGTGAGATCAAGCCCTGTTTCACGCTCGCTCTCGGTCCAGAGTCTGCTTGATCCTCTCCCTTCGTCTGCCCCTCCCCCCCATAAAATAAATAAAATCTTTTTTAAAAAAAGAATAAAACCTTTTGTAGACAGAAGGCATCCAGCTTAGCTGTGACAGAACAAAGCACTGGGAGACGCAGGGGGAAGGGAACAGAGGAGGAGCCGGGAAGGCCAGAGAACCCTGGACCATGTGTGAGACAGAAGACAGGGCAGGCTCAAGTGAAGGTTTCCCCAAGATGCGCGTTTGTGGGCGGGTCAGGGAAACACAGACACGGGGAGGGGACACCTTGAGAACCAGGTGACCACAGGCCAGGGGGTGGCCCCAAGGAGCAGCCTCACCTCTCTCTGAGGGCGGGGTTGCGAAGGTCCGAGATGAGAGGCATGGTCCTCTTGAACTGCTCTATTTTGGATCGGGTGGTTTCAATAATTTCCCAGTTGCGGTCCTGGGCAGACATGGGAGCCGTCAGTGGCCTTGCCCATCATCCCCGCACCATCCCCCTTCCTCAGTGGACTTGCCTTCTGGCTCCCGCCACCCTCCACGCACCTTGTATTCTTTGGATAGTCTGGTGAGACGGCGGAATAGGCCATGCGCCATTGTCTCCATGGCCTCTGTCTGCAGGGTCAGGAACCGGCCGGTCTTCCACTGGTTCCAGTTCTCCTCCCAGTCCCGCGTGATCTCCCACACTTGCTGGAGCGCGTCCAGCTCCTTCACGGCCAAGAGTGGAAAGAAGCGTTACGTGAGGGGACTCATGCCCTCCTCCTCCCTGACATCACTCAGGCCCACAGCTCCTCGCACTCCGAGAAGCCTTGCCCTCCGCAAAGGAGGGCTGCCTCCTCTGTTCACATCTTCTTCTCCACTCTCTCGCCTTAAGAGCTCATCGAGTGACAAGCACACGAAAAGATCCTCGATATCTTTAGCCAAGAGGGACACGCAAATCAAAGCCACCACAAGATATCACTTCACACCCAGCAGGATGACCAGGCCCAGAAAAGGCATGGGGTGGGGTGCCCACGAGGATGCGGAGAGACAGGAGCCCCGCGCGGTGCTGGCGGAGCATAAAATGTGCGGCCACTGGGGAGAAGAGCTTGATAGCCCCCCACACGTTAAACACAGAGCTGCCATCTGACCCAGCAATTCCACTCCACCATCCATACCCGGGAACTGGGAGCGGGACTCAAGCAAACCCAAGGACACACACACTCATAGCAGCTAGATCGCTAAAAGGGGGGAATCAAGCCAAATGCCCACACAATGGAAGATCCCGTAGAAAGGAGCGAAGCACCAACGCACACTACGACATGTGTGAATCTTGAAAACATTATACCGAGTGAAATAAGCCAGATACAAAAGCCGTTGATACGAAACATAAAGGACAGGCAAATCCGTAGACAGATCCGTAGACAGACAGGCAAATCCGTAGTGGTCATCGGGGGCTGAGGGGAGAGGGTGTAGGCTTCCTTCTGGGGTGATGAAAGTGTTCTGGAGCCAGAGGTAATGACTTCACGACATTGTGAATGTACGAAATGCCACTGAATCATTGGCTCTAAGATGGTTATTTTGTTATCCGAATTTTACCTCCATTTTTTTCCAAAGGTCCTTGTCCTCCCATCTTCCCAGTCCGGCCCTCAGGCCCCAGGCTCCTGCCCCTGGCCCCCATCCCTGCTCAGCACAAGGGCCTAGCCCAGCACATCACCTTCTCCAGGTTCTGCAGGTCCTTGGAGGCTGGCTGCTCGATCTTGAAGATGCCCAGGTTGGAGCGGAGACTGTTTTCTTCTTCCTGCATGGCATTCAGCATGGCCCGCACCTGAGCAATCTGCTCCAAGGCCGCCTGATGTCCCACGTTACTGGTGAAGGGGCCTGTGGGAAATCCAAAGTGAAGGCCATCATTCCCTGGAAGGGTATCATGGTCCTCCTACCTCTTTATGGGCAAATCTCCCTTCTCTCCTCACCTGACGGGGGTGGGAAGGAAAACAAGGGAATTCACTCAAAGAACGATGATTCACGTTAGCAAAAACTCCTATACATGGCGTGACAATCAGAACTGGGTCACGGGAAAGAAAGAAAACTGGAAATGCTGTGACCTGGGCAGCATGTTCCAACCAGAAGCGCCAGGCCTCCCTCCCCTACCCCCAGCAGCATCCTTCCTCTGCTCATCCTTGTCCCTGCTGCCCCGGGACCGAGTCTTTGAGAGACCGGGTCAAAACAAAGGTACAGGGGGAGGGCTGGAGAAAGAGGCACCTCTGGATTCAAAGTCTTCCAGAAGATTATGTGCCTTCTTCTTGAAATCATCTGCTGAGTGGATGAGGCCTGTCTTGAACTTCTCCTTGTGTTTCTTCAGCATTTGCTCACTGTCCAACAGAATTTGTTGGAAGGTGACCCACTCCCCATTGAGACTGTCCAGCATCTCCAGGACCTGAGGACATCGAGAAGGGGACAATGACCCACAAGCAGGAGTTCTGTCCTCAGCCATGCTCTTAGGGCCTTGTTTCTGACCCTGTGGACCAGAGTCTGTGGCCACATTCTACACCCTGTGAGGCCCAAAGACATGAAGCCAGGAGCTGCTGGGCCTAAACCCATAATCCGATCCAAACTGCCATCTGAATTCTCTGGCTCTCTGCAGGATCATGCGCCTTCTGCCGGGCTCACTTTTCTGCTGTTCCTCCTAGCAGCCCAGGGACTACGACGCGGGGGTTGGCTTTCTCCGCAAGCCACTGCTGCCATGGGCCCAACCCTGGCGGACGGCAAGCCCCGGAAACTCACGTTCTCCTGAACTGGCACCTCGTACTTCTCAAGGATGGTGAACTGCTCGTGTATGGGGGGAATCTGGGTCTCCAGGTTGGGCAGGTCATGCTGCAGGGTCTCCATGAGCTGCAAACTGACCCCCAGTTCCTCCAGCGTCTGCGGAGGGCGGCTGATTCTGAAGGCAGGCACAGCATGCACAGGGGTAAGCGGGAGGGTCACGGCCGCCCTCCTGTCCCCACCCCACCCCCCCACCCCCCCGCGTGGCCCGGCAGCCCATACTTCTCCCCGTTGTCCCGCAGGTAGGTATGGAGCTCCAGGAGGCGCCGGGCCGCCATCTCCTTGAGCAGAGTCGTGAACTTGTTCTGCCACTCGCTACAGTGCTGCACCAGCGAGAACTTGAGGTGGGAGCAGTCCAGCAGCACGAACTGGATGTTGAGCACCGTCTCCTCCTTCTGCACGTTATTGGCCACCTCCGTGTAGCTGCAAAGGTCCGTGTCCCCGCTAGGGTGGTCTTCTCGCGGCAGACGAGCCCTCTGCCCTGTCGCGAGTTCGAGTTCTGACGTCCTGCCCCCCAGGCCTGTGCAACAGCTCCGAGGGGCTCCTCTACTCCTGGGGTCTCCCAGCCACATGGCTGTGATCCCATCATTTTCCCAAGCCCTGCCTACGACGCAGCCGTCAAACGCCTTCGTCTGCCTCTCAAGGCTTTAGGGTGGCGCAGATCTGAGCGGCGAACCCACTGCTGCTCCCCAGCTCTGTGCCCTCAAACAGGTTATTTAAAACGTTCTGGGCCCCAAGTTCTCGTCTACAACACGGTGGTAATAACAGAAGCCACATCACAAGGCTGTCGAGAGAAGGAAGCGGTCTGCCCTCCCTGAGCCCCGGCACGCTTCCGCCCTGCACCTGCGCTCTGGACCGCACAGCTCGGAGAGCGTGCGCATGCGTCCCCGCGCCGTGTTCCCCGCCTGGAAGGCCCTCTTCCCACCCCTGCTGCCCGTGGGACTGCTACCCACTCCGCCCCCAGCCTCAGGCACTCCCTTCGCGCAGCCTTTCCTACTGTCCCGGGTGCAACTCTGTCCTTCCACAGACCTGCGAGGGGGCTTTGCGCGCCTTTATCATAGTTCTTATCACACGGACGCTTGTGTAATGAGCACATTCACAGAGTGCTCTCGAGCTTGCAAAGGGTGGTCAAGTAGATTTAACGACCTCACAACCTCCGGCGCCTGGGTGGCTCAGTCGGTGAATCGTCTGCCTTTGGCTCAGGTCATGATCCCAGGGTCCTGGGATCGGGTCCCGCGTGAGGCTCCCTGCTCAGTGGGGAGTCCACTTCTCCCTCTGCCACTGCCCCTGCTCGTGCGCGTGCTCTCTCTCTCTCTCTCAAATAAATAAAATCTTTTTTAAAAATGACCTCACAACCTCATAAGGTAGGTAGAGTCATATCTGCTCCCCGGGGAGCACAAGTTAGCTGCCTATAGTGCCTCAGCCAGTAAGGGGTAGTGCTGGGGTCTCAACCCTTCTCAGGATGCCACCCCCACCGCTCTCTTGGGGACCTTCCCTACTCCACTGCAGCCCATGGGAGGAAACACTCTTCGCTTCGTTATTCCTCACGCCCCATCCATGGTGCAGCGGGGTTTACCCAGCGAATGAATGACTAGAGGACAGAGCAATGGGAGTTCCGAGTGAGACTCAAGAACGCTCTTCAGTGTAACTCTGATCTGCCCTCTTAAAACGGACATGCTTGCTTCTCACCCTTCAGACCTTTCTGTTTGTTCTTTCCCAACAGGACACTGTGGGTGCTCCGCCCCCCAAAAAGGAAAAACCCTAAATTTTGTCCAGCTCTGATGTGATCTCTACCCCTTGAGGAACAAAGGTCTGATGCCCTAGCTCCCGATCTTCTCCCACAGCTGAGGAGACACGTTTTCTGCAGCTCTCCTTCCCCCAAGCCTCTGCCCGAGCCCGTAGGATGCTAGGCTTCACGGCCACCTGCGCTCCTTACCGGGCAATGTCGGCATCAAAAGAAGAGACGGGCGGGTTGAGACGCTGATAGCGGCGAATAAAAGAGTCCTTGTTGATCTCCCAGATCTCCCGATACAAATCCCAGGTCTTGAGGTAGTTCTGCAGCTGGCTCGCATTGTTGGTCATGCCGCTGCTGATCTGCGCCTGGATCTTCTTGATATCCTCGTCTCGCTCTTCAAGGGCCAGCAAATGCTTCTCACTCACTCCCAGCCCAACCCAAGCTCCAGCCTGGGCCCTGGCCCCCGGACCCTTCTCTCCAACACCACCCCCCCAAAGAAACACGGCTCGACCGTGAGCATTCGTAAGTAGAGGGGGAGGCAGACAGTAAAAGCAGGACTCCAGCCCGAGGATTCAGATGGGCATCCCCATCATGCCCCCATCCCAAACTCGTCCTTCCGAATCTCCCATCCCAGTCCCAAAGCCCTTGAGTGTGAGACACTTACCCTCCACTCCCACCACCAGCCTTGCTCTCTTCCCGGGTCTGGCCCCTGACCTGACCATCCCAGCATCATGGAGATGACCAGTCCCATATGTCCGGAAACGGCCCTGGCCTCTCCTCTTGGCTCTGCCTACCCCTAAGTCTCTGACAGCCCTGCACCCAGTGCCCTCCCCACTGCCCACTCACCCACGATTATATGGATGGGGTCACGATGAAACTTCCGCCTGATGAGAATTTCGGGGAGGTGGCGGAAGACAGAGATGGTGGAGAAGAGGTGGTGACCAATGTCATTGACCACACCTGCCAGAGTCTGCAGAGTGGGTGAGAACTCCACCTGTGGGGCGGGAGACACAGGGGAGAGGGCCTCAGCATGGGCCACAGAGGAGACCAGCCTCACGACTGGGAAGGCTGAACACTCAGAACCAGCCCTGGAGGCCGTAGGATGAAGTCAGGGCTAAGGGTCAAGTTTGAGGACTGAGGGAAACTGAAAGTAGAGTGGGACAATTTTGGACCATCAGGGGTCAAGGTCCCCACCTGTGCCACTCCCTGCATGTCATTCTGCAAAATGACCAGGACTCGGAAGAGGGGGTTGGGTGTGGTCTTTCCATCCCCGTTGATGGCCTTGGACAGTTCCAGCAGCGACCACTTCACGTTCAGACGCAGGGCGTCCTCCATCATGCGGTCCAGCCGAATCGTGTACAGCATCCACTGCTGCTGAATCTGGGGGACGCGTGGGTGAAAGGGGGAACCCTCAGGGGACACAGGGCCAGTGGGGGAGGAAACAAGCTGGCTGAAGAGAAAGGTAGGATGCGGAGTCCCGAAGGAAGAAGGTTTGAAAGACTGAAGGTTGGGTGAGCCCAAGATGAGAGCAGGACATCTGAGAAGCCCTCACAAAGGGTGGATGGGTGAAACCAAGAGAAAGTTCTGACCACCCCGGGGGGCTCGCCCAGCCACAGAGCCAGGCCCCAGGACCCGCACCTCAGGGCCGTCATTCTTGAAGACTTCGTAGGAGTTGGTCATGATGGCCACCACGTCCTGGTGCAGGCTCATCAATTTCTGTTGCACGGCTGCTCGGTGTTCCCGCTGGTCCTCCTCAAATTCCAGGTCCCTGTACACCCGTTTGCCGCTGATGCGTACCAACAGTGTCTCGGAGATCTCCTGCGCTCGCCAGCCAATGGTCAGAGTGGAGGCCTTGAACTCATTCGCGATGGTCTGCACCTAGAGTCAGACCGCGCCCACGGGGGGGAGTCTCGGTTTGGGAAGAGACCCTCGGGTTTCGTGCTATCCCCCACCTGTTCTCGAGCTAGAGCTGCTGACATTAAAAATGAAAATAAAAGTCCTTCCCTTGGCACACTTCCCTTCTTTCACACTATTCCCTGGTCTCTCCACCACGACCCAGGACTCAGGTACAGGTCATCCACGCACCGGCCTTTGGGTCAGCCCTGCAGACCTTCAGAGCCTAGTGACCGGGACCCACCTTGCTGGCGTGTATGCGGCACTCTGTGATGAAGAAGGCACTGGCCCCCTTCAAGGCCCAGTGCAGTTTCTTGAGTCCAGGGTGGATCTTCTTATCCAGGAATCGGATACGTTCTTTGAAGAGGGCCTGCTCGTCTGGGGACAGCATGGCAATGATTCTGTGTATGAGAGAAGACTGGCAGCGGGTGGGACAGGCTCTGCAGGCCTCTCCTCCATACCAGGAGACTTGGTGGAGACATCTGAAAGCTCACAAGACTACAGTGTGCTAAGAAAACTCTGGCCGATAATGGAAACTCTCTACACTTTGTGCTGTCCACATATGGTCATCGCTAACCACATGTGGCTGTGGGGCACTTGAAATGTGGCCTGTACAAATGAGTGACTCAATTTTAAGACTTTATGTAATTCCAATTAAGTCATTAAAATATAAATAAGCGCGTGCAACTGGGGGCCGCTATATTGGACAGCGTAGTTCCAGACACCCAGACAAGACTGCTGGCTCCACCCACTTGGACTTTAAATGGGCTGAGAGAGGTACCCAACCCAGAACTACCCTCAGTCCAGAGATAAGTTCCAAGGGTATTTAGAGAAGAGGTACGAGCGTGGCCTTGGTTCAGTAACGCTGATGTTATCCTGTGCCCACGATCCTAATGCCCCCCAGTTTCATTCCTAGAAGTGACCTAGGCCCACAGTATACATGGCCCCAGTGCCCTGTGGGGTTGGAGATGACCTGGTTGGGTTGCTTTTGCTCTCTACCCTGAAGCTAGAAGACAAAAGTGCAAGGGACAGGAATAACCGCAGGGCCATGCAAGAGAGGAGGAGAAAGCATATTTTTGAGACGGTCACATGTAAAGGATAGATCCTGCCAGAGATAGACGACACCACGGGATGGATAAGACATGGAGGAGGCTCAGAGGGCGCACAGATGGCCGCGCTCAGGACCGCAGCCTTACCGGTTGTAGTCTCGAGCCACAAGCAACAGGTTTTCCCGAAGAATGCGCAGGTCCTCCGCACGCTCGGCTACGTTCATCACGTAGTGGGGCGTCTCAAAGAGCAGCCGTTCCCAGTAGTCAATCTCCACAAAGAGAATCAGCAGGGACCTCGGGGAGAAGGAACAAAGCAGCTTGGCGTGGACTGCTCGAGGGCCTGACCTGAAGCCAGCAGTGGCCCCAGGGCAGTGGGGCTGGGAGGCCACAGAGACAGAGATAAGAGACAAGCAGAACCTCCCGGTAAAGAAGGCTGGCTAGACACACTGAGTTTTGCTGCCCTCCCTCCCCAAACCAGCACAACAGTAAAGGGGGTTTTGTGTGTATGGGGCGTATGCCCTTACAGGCAAATTGGAAGCTGAGAAGCCGATGGGTAAGGAGCAGAGCTGGCATCCTTGGCTGGTGACAGAGACAGCTAAGAGGCCACTCCATTTATGCCGTGGGGCTCTCTGAGGCCCAGGGTGGTGACTCTGAGCATCTCAGGAAGGCAAGCTGGGGCCACAACATGACAGTCCCCGCCCCTACTCTGCACAGTTAAGCAAGTGCCCTCGTCACCCCAACAGAAGATGGACAGCTTCTTGTCTGGAGAGACAGTACAGAGACAGCCCGACGGAGGGTCTTGGACTGGGGACCCCACGCCCGGCTGAAGGAGGGGGTGTACTGAGAGGAGGCGACATTAAGGGCCCGAGTGCACACTGAATGTTAAGCCCCCAGCCTTCTTTTCCCACCCAGCAACCAGCGCTTGGGCAGCTGGACCAACACCCTCCAGAACGAAGCCTGGCGGACTGTTTCCCGTGGCCTCCGGCCAGCCTGAGGGGTGAGTCCCAAGGACCATGACCTCAGGGGTTCCCTGGAAACAGCCCACAATCCATGAGCCCCACGACCAGCTCAGCAGGGTTTCTAGTCCGCTTTCTAGCTCCCCACCCTTGAAGATGGACAACCAAAGATCACAAAACCTTGGTCTTTGTCCTTCCTAGCACAAAAGGCAAAGCCAAAACAAAGAGAAGAAAAACAACTCCAAGGAGAGACGAGGGGACGGGGCCGTGCAGAAAGAAGGCTATCCACACCAAGTAAGAAGGCTGTCCACACCAAGTAAGAAGGCTGTCCACACCAAGTAAGACGACGCAAAAAAACTGTGTGAACATCCTGAGAGAGAGAAAAGGGACAAAAGATCATCCGTGATGCGAAACCCAGAAGAGCTCTTGGAAGTTAAAGACGATAGCAGAACAGTAACGAACAAACAAGCCTGTTAACAATGAAACTGACAGAAATCTCTCAGAAAGTAGAGAAAAAGACACAGAGATGGAAGGCAGAGAGGACTTTGCGTGAAAAAAAGAATAGAAAACTCCCCAATAATTATGTTTATATTAATTACATGTTGGAATGATCATACTTGGGGCAATATTGGGTTGAGTATTAAAACAGATTTCAGCTGTTAAATGCAATACCAGAGGGATCTGACTTGGCGCGTGCCCGCCCCCCCCATCCAGTGAGCTTCTGGCCCTTCCCTCCTGGCTGTCACGCCCACGTTCTGCGTCCGCCACTTCTGAGATCAGCCCCTCAGACACCCCTCCACCAGAGCCCAGCGTCCTCCCGGGTCCAGCACTTGCCCTCCCAAAGGACCTGTTCTTTGACCTCACAGAAACCTTGAGACCACTGACCCTGGGCTCACCTCCGGCCTCTGTGTCCCCTCCCACCACTGCCTCCTGCTCCACAGACCCTGACATCTGTCACTTTCGTGGCCCTCCTGCCACTCCTCACTCGCTCCTTAGTGTAAGCCACCTGGTGGAACCCCAACCCTGGCTCAATCTGCTGCCGTTCCCCCCACCCCACCCCGTGCCCCCGTGTAGGTGGCCCAGCAAGGCGGGATGACATGGATGAGCACCCCGAGGGCTCCCCATGCTGCATCTAGCAGTCTCCCCAGTCTGCCCTCCCCCCCCCCGTTCTCACCACGACCCCTGGCAGCGCCTCCCCAGTCTCTCAGACCTGCCCCTCCCGTCTCTGCGGAAAGCCCGCCTCCTACACCACAGGGATACAAAAGCCATCAGGAGGCTGCACGTACTTCCTGCTGTAAAACCCAGAAGCCTGGGTACTTGTGTCCCACCCAAGGACAGAAGAGGCCCTCCTTCCACCTAAGGCCAAGGCCTCCTCCTGGGCTCCGTGTCCTGACACGGTTTCCTCCTGCTTCCTCGGATGGCATCCCCTCCCGCTCTCCTCAACCCTCCAGTTCCGTCCCATCAACAGGTCAAGGAAGGCCAAGGTTCTACCATCTTGGAAAAACCAAACCAAAACCGCCCCCCCGGACTCTGTATCCCCTGTGGGTACCGTGCCCCATACTCCCCTTCACCACACACCTTTCACACAGAATTATCCTCTTGAACTCCTCTTTCCCCTGAGAGCTGCCCCCTTCACCTCCACAAATGCCCTCATCAAGTGTCCCCAGGACACCTTGCCCCCAAGCCCCACAGGCTTCCTCAGGCGTGGCCCTCCATCCTCACACTGGACTCCTCCCTGCCTTGCCTTCCTTGGACGCGCTCTTGTGTTCTTCCCTGGCTTCTGGACCACAGTTCTCCTCTTGTCTGCCCTGCCTTTTGGTGCCAGCGTCCTTCTGTCTCTACCATCCCTCGGAAACCCCACTCAGCTGGGCACTGGAGACCCCGTGAAGAACCTGTTTGCCCTGCAGCTCCCTTCAGTGCAGGCTCCTAGAGGCTCTTCACATCCAGCACTCTCCCCGGGCGAGCTCACCCATGCCCAGGGTTTCAGCTGCCTTCTAGAAGCTGTTGACCCCCAGATCTACACAGCTCATGGGAGCTCTGGACTTGCATGTCCAACTGCCTCCTAGGTATCTCCCCGCCTCGGCCCACAGGCACCGCGCACATGTGTGTGTCCAGAAACAAACTCATGGTCCGCTCTGCACACGGGGAGCTCCTGGCTCAGGGACCGGCCCTGTCCTGCTGCCTAAACCAGAGCTGCGTGTCCTCCCTCAGCCTCACCTTCCAGCATCCAACCCACTACTGACTCCTTGGGGTTTTAGAGTCGAAGCTAAGTTCAGAAACTCCGCTATCTCCAAGGCACCTGTAGGTCAAGCGCGAAGCTAGATGGCAATTGGACGTTGGCCTAAAGTTGATCGAAAGAGTGCACGGTCATCCATCTAAAAGAGCGAAGGCTTCGGGCAATTGCTGCCATGTGGCAATGAGCGCCTGGAGTGACTGGAGCGTCTGATTTTTCGAGAGAGGCCAGAACGCAGAACTATTTTCCAATGTAAAAACTGTAACCACTTAAATATTCTCATGGAGGAAAAGAGACCCATGACCATTAAACCAATAAAAGTAAAATACCAAAAATTGACCAATTAACAAGAGATGTTGTATATTAACATTTGTATGCAAATTCTTATATATATTATGACATCTCTTGTTAATTGGTCAATGTGTATGGGAAAAAATGATTTATAGACATTTTATATGGATTTAAATACATTGAAAGAAAAAATGCTATTCTTGGGTAGAAAGACTTAAACCTTAAAGATGTTCATTCTTCTTAAGCTAACCTATAAATTTAACCCAATCCTTGTTCCCATAAAAATAGGAACAGGAACTATTTTGGGGACTAAACAGATTGATTCTAAAGTTCTTATGGGAAATAAATATTAAAAATATCCCCAAAAAACTCTGCAAAGGGAGAGGAATGAGGTCAATAATTCAAGCAGTTTGGTTCCTTCATAGGAATAGACAGACATACCAGCACGGAAGAGTGAATCCCAAAATAGACATAACTCTCCGTGGGAATTTATGTTATATAAATGAGATCGGGTCAACT
The DNA here is from genome assembly GCF_024610735.1 of Ursus americanus. Taxonomy (NCBI): domain Eukaryota; kingdom Metazoa; phylum Chordata; class Mammalia; order Carnivora; family Ursidae; genus Ursus; species Ursus americanus. Next base: position 62,782,129 of record NC_142140.1, on the reverse strand, counting down.
GGCTAGCCATCTGGGGATTAAAAAACACAACTCAGTGGCATGTGCAGCTCTCTCCCTACATCAAAATAAGTTTCAAATGGATCAGACATCTACGTGTAAAGAATGAAATCATAAAATGCCAGAAAAAAAATATAGAATATTTTCAAAATTTAAAAAATAAGCTTGAATAAAAATCACATGATCTGTAAAATTTGTGCGGTCTCTTTTCTTTTTCTTTTTTCTTTTTTTGTAAGGAAAGTGCACTTTTTAATCACAATCAAAAGCCCCACAACCTGGAGATGCTCTCATGAAAGTCTGTGTTCTCAATATTACTGAAATGCTACTTGAAACCACATTGAGGTGAAAATTCCAGAATATTTTGTGTCTGCTCTACAGGCAAGTGCTGAAATAACAAAATAAAAGATGATAGCGCATTTGAAGTTTTGCGAAGGATTATATCTTCGCCTTCACTGGAGAGGAAACTTCCAGTGAGGGAAATTATTTTCAGGTGAAAAGGTCTCTCTTACATGCGAACAAATGTGGATTACCAGGCACTGAAGGTAAAAGTAAAAGAGAGAGGGGGCAAAGCCAAGGAAAATTGCTTTCAACCGAGGATTCCAAATCCAGCCAAACGTCCAAAAAGGGGAGGGCAGAAGACAACTGTGGTCAATCACATAAGAACTTGAAAAATTTGCCTCCCATGCACCGTTTCCCGGAAAGCTACTAAAGAATGCACTCCACCAAAATGAGGGCCTAAACCAAGAAAGAGAACGGCAAAGGAAACAGGAAATCCAACAAGAAAAGAGACTCGGGGTTGGGGGGGGGGGTAAGTTTCCAGGCTGACACCTGTGTAGCAGGCCTCGAAACCAACCAGCTCTACTGACTCAGGAGGCAAGGGAGTTCGAGCAGGGGTAGCTCTAAGAAAAACAGGAAACCAGTCAGAGAGTGAGGAAATATATGACCGGTCTGGGAGAATTAATGACAGCGAACAGTGTGCTAACAAAAATAGCGAGGTAATTTTCAATTCTGAAAAGAGCAAACATCAGACGACACCAGGAAAGCGTCATCACCACAAAATTCTTCACCCAACCGCAAACGGGACTAACAGTCATATTAAGCTAAACGCTAAATACTGACTTAACCAAAACTGGTGTCAGAGCTTCGCTGGACAGAGAGCCGGGTCTGAGCATTTCTAGCTGCACAAACGTATCCTCCCGTGTTCTTCAGACTGGAGGCCCCGAATCGGTCTCCCTGAACACCGTGGCCAGCCCACATGGGCAAGTGTGCGCCCCACCTTCCCATCGAAACGTCTCTTCATTTTGTCGTCTTGCCAAGATCTTCAAGGTAACCTGAAGGCCTATCATCAGATTTTAACTGGCAGTCGACAGGACGGGCTTGGCTGACGCCATCTTGATGTTGAGCTGGACTCAATAGCGTAGGAGGAACTCTTTCTACGGGGATGCTTCATCTTGGCCAGAAGTGTGTCAATTAATGTCCAGAACGCATTTTATTTTATTGATAAAGTTTCTTTTTTTTTTTTAATATTTATTTATTTGAGAGGCAGAGGGCGAGCACGCGCACAGGGAGGAGCGAGGGAGAGAAGGAGACTCGTGCTGAGTGTAGAGCCTGACGTGGGGCTCGATCCCACGAAATCAAAAACCGGATGCACGACTGAGGGGGTCACTGAGGCGTCCCAACAAAAAAATCTCTTTGAAAAACAAATCAGCCTGGGAAATGATTTCTGTATTTCCTCGTTGATCCTCAGAGCCATGGTCAGGACGCAGAGGCAGGAAAGTAAAGCAGCTCAGTTTAGGGCTCACAGCCCGGAATGAACCAACCCCACAGAGAAAGCCCTATATGGCTGGGGCAAGGGGAGGAAATGCAAGCCCTATATGCAGAACACCGGCAGGCGCCCCCGTGTCCCCTCTCCTGCTCTGGGGCACCTGCACGGGGCCTACAGTGGCACAGGACGCTGGGATCGCACTGCTCTCCTCAGCCGCAGTAAAGACAACATCTGGAACGTGTTTGAGTTACGTGCAACCGGTGAAGGCGGTCTGGCGGAGAAACGTGGTAAAGCCAATTTGGACTTCAGGGCTCAAATGTTTGGGATATAAGGTGGGATAAGAAAGCCCCTGGTGAGATAAAATAGGCTCTATTAGGGCCTGGAAGGCTCCGAACTCAGGGGGAGTCAGGTAATTCTGAGAGCACTCAGGACACTTGAAAAGCATGCTTATGTGGAGATCTTATCTGGACCCTTGAACACAAAGAGTGAGCCTGATAAAGTCATCTGCACCTCCGTGGTCAGACGTCGCAGAAGAGCTGAAACGGTCTTGGATTTCTTTACTGGTTTGATGAGCCCAGACTTTTCAGAGCCCTGTCCTAGGATCATGGGGTTTGTTTCCCCCCCCCCATACATAATTTACTGGGTTCAGGCAGCTTTATCTTGAAACCACAAAAATGTAAAGCTGCTTATAACAGATCCTTCTAGTAAACAACCGCCAAGGGACAGAAACACTCCTCTCTGGAAGATCGTCTAGCCATTATTTGGGTTTCGGTTAAATCCAGGCCATAAATATTTGGCCCAAAGTTGCCTTGTTAGGCTCTGCTATAAAGATTATGCAACTGGTGTTTTAGATAAATATGTCATGTGCTCCTTGACGGGAGACCATCCCAGCAAACAGAAAAGTTTTCTTTAAGCCTCTCAAACCCCGATGGGCATCCCGCTCAAGCGTCAGGCACACCCACCATGGTGGGGGGACGGGCACAAGGTACAGGGAGCCCACTCCAAATCCTCAGAATATTCAGCAGCCTTGCAGAAATCGTGCGACAACTCCTAAGTCCATCATCCCTGAGCTGAGTGAGTCACGGTACAAACTACAGGATGCTAGAACCACGGAAAACCACCACATACTTCTCTCCGTACAGAATGGAAACCGCCCCCCAACACGTATTGTTAACCTTACAAGAAAGCAGGTTGCAAAAACCCCGTGTACGGTGTGATCCTATTTTGTGAGCAGTGTGTGTTTTGAATTACCTTGTAATCAAGATTACCTCCAGGGAGCAGGGCTGGGTGCTGGATTTTCACTGTTTCCTGTATATACTTCCACATCAATTTTTCTTTTTTTTTTACAGTAAGCAGGCACTATTTTTATAATTTAAAAATACCCACTAAAGATTTTTTAAAAAAATCAAAGAAAAACAAATGTATGAAGTAGGGAGGTAAAAGAGAGCGGAAGGAAAAAATAGACCAAACCACGAAGCATGGTTACCTTTGGGGAGACGTTTTTCTCTCTTCTACTTTCTTGCATTTTGCAAATTTTCTAAAATCACCAATACTTTTATAATAGGAAAATTAATCATTTTGAAAACTCTTTGGATGCACAGTGTATATGGTATGCTACTATTTGGGTAAAAAAGCCGTTTATGTAGCTATATCCACTCCTATCGCTGGAACATGTCCCCCAAGAAACTAGTGACACAGACTCTTCAGAGAGAAACTGAGTCACGGGGATACAGCAGTGGAGTCGGATTGCTCCTTCTCTACCCTGGTGTAACTTTTGACTTTTGTGACATGGACCTTATATCACCCCTTGTAAAAGGTTAAACTGTTCTTAAAATTACAGCTATTATTTTTAAAAAACGATAATAAAATAACATGTACAAAACGGTTATATCACCTCACTAAATCTGTTTCGAATGGTCTGTGTTCGCAAAGCTTTCTGGAACAGTCCTTTTGAGGGAAAATCATGTTTGCTCTTCGTGAGGACTTCCACATACGCCATCTCGCCTTGTGACAAGCTCAGAAAGGGATTTTTTGATAAATAAGGATAAGGGTAAGGAAACTTGGGCTCAGAGGAATTCAGCGGCCTGCCTGAGGTCACACGGCAAGGCGTATCAACCCCAGGGTTCCGACTCTGCCCCGAGGATTCGGAGGAGACACAGCCCCCAGCCCGCCCTGGCGGCTTACCTGTGACACGTCGTCACCTCTTGCTCAACCTCTGTCTTCTCTCATACTTAGAATGTAAATATGGATCACTGTTGTGAACACGTTCTGTTAGCCGAATACAATTCTTTGACTCCAGGGAAAAAGGCAACAGCTGGGCTGTGCACGTTCACAGCAGTGTCACTGCAAGTGCGTCCGTCCGTCACATCCATCCAGCCAGCCATCCGGACGTCACTCCAGGCACAGGGCCTTTGGAAGCACCCAGTTTGACGGGACGATGTGTCTTGCAGATTCAACCCCGTTACATATTTGCAAATGTCGCAGCGAGGGTGGTACTGTCTCCTCAAAATCAGAGTGTTGACTTATGAAGCGGTTGTTATATGGGGCTGCTTGGCCGTATCTCAAAAACCGTGGGCCTTATCAGAGCTGCTCTCCGACACCCCTGCCTGGCCAAGGACGGGTCTCCGACCTCCAACATCTCTGTCCTTCTCACGAGCCTCTGCCTCCCCCGACACACGGACACACGGCCCTCGCTGCTCCTCTACCTTGGTCCCTCCCCCACAGCGCATCCTCTCACCCTGGTGCCACCTGTTCCCTGGCCTCCATCTCCACCCATGCCTTCTCTAGCAAAGCCCCTTGTGCACGTGCACAGGCCCAGCAGATCAGGACAGCCTAGGAGTCGAAGCCAATGCAGGAGCAACAGCCTAGGAGCCCGACAGGCAGCTCCTCTTCCAGGGCCCAGCTGATGACAACAGGGAGCCAAAAGCAATCAAGTGGAAAGTGATTTCCTTCCAATTAAGAAAAACTGTCACCAGACGGTTTGCAATCTCTGCAGACAGATGTCTTACAGAGCTCCTTCCTCGGTTTTCCTTCTGCATCTTACACAGAACGGAAGTGGAGCCCCGGGCTCCCCTGCAGTGGCCGAGGGCGGGCGCTTTGCCCTCCACCCATACCCAGCGCCTACCTTGGTTCCCGGCATGGGGAAGGCACTCGCGATGGAAACACGTGAACCAATTACACTGTAAATCATTGGAACCTGAAAATGTCCTAACGGGAAAGCTGTAGGAGAGAGCGTGACCCGCCGGGCCCACCAGTTCCCCCAGCAAGCCCGCAGAGTGGCGGGTGGCCAAGATGCCTTCGCTGGGCCGCCGTGGCCATCTAGTGGCCAAACACCGACATCACCGGTTCAGTGGGTTACTGGGGGCTGCCTGGTTTTGATCCGTTATTTTGGAGAAAGGCAGGCGGTGCTAGTCCCCGTATTACAGCATACAAGAGGGTTCGAAACCAGAATGGCGCGTGGAACCAAGAGACGGGAGTTATGGTCTGGGGAGAGCCGGGGACACGCGCAGCAGGGCAAGGAGTCAGACTGGGTCTCGTACTTGTCGAAGTTGACATCCAGCATGCCCGCCTTCTCCTGGCTGATTCGTAACAGTGGCGTGTCCAGCCGCCGGATGCAGTCCTTGTCCAGCGTTAGCGTCCAGTCTTGGAAGGTCTTCCGAACCAGCTCGTCAATGGCCTGAACCATCTGCTGATAGGTGTGCACGCTCTCCTCTCCGGTTCCAATGTGGGGCAGGAAGTGAGCGCTGGAGAGACACTGAGGGGGAGGGACGGCGGGTGGCCGGAGCCCACCAGCCACCGTCCCCCACGGTACGGTCTCCCACACCACGCACCCACCAGCCATGTGGCTTGCTAGGGAGGCCCACTCTGACCACTCAGAGGGGACGTGGGGCCACATGGCAAGGTGAGAGGAGGAGACCAGGGCACGAGAGAAAGGGAGTCAGCAGCAGGAAGGGAAAGCACAGAGATTCAGCTCAGGAGAAGTTGGCAAAGAAAGAAATGACGGCAGCTGAGGATTTAAGAGGTACGAGTTGGAAAACCAGTATGAGCCCTTGGTCATCACAGTCCTAGCTCAGCAATCGGGAAGACGCCTTATTCTCACCCAGAACCAATAACGTGATGGCAGGCACCTCAATAGCCTTCGACCCACTTTCCCCAAAAGGCCTTTTAGAGGCGTTTTTTCTGTTTCTTTGTACCGGTTCTTCAGGAGGACGAGGCCCTCTGAGGGCCTGCCCACTTCCCTGGATCATGAGGTTGTATCAGTCTTCGGGGGCCCAGCTTTCCAGATGCTGATCCTATTTTTCTCCTCCCCCCGACCGTAGATGGGAAATGCCTACAATGGCCCGTGTCCGCCAACCTCGCCTGCCAGCGCCATGCATCGGAAGCCATGGCCGCCTCACTGACCGCCACCTGCCGCTCCCCTGGCCCATCATGAACACTCTCTGGGGAAAGTCCCTGGACGGGGCCCCCACCTCTGCCAGCATGTGGCACAGCCTGCGAACCCCACCGGCTCTCTGAGAACAGGTTTCGGGAAAGGCCAGGCGCTCACGTTCATGACCCTGTCGATGCGATGTCGCAGGATCCGCATCCAGTGCGCCTGTCCCGAGTACTGGGCCATGTAGGGCTCCAGGAACAGCCATTTCTTGTTCAGCTCACGGTTCACCAGGGCCAGCTCGGTATTGAACAGCATGTAGAGATCCACCGCCTTCTTGTCGTAGGTTCGCTTGATGGCCTAACGAAGGGCAAGAGCCTGACGACATGGTCTGGGGGGCTGGCTCCCCTCCCGTGACTCCTGCTAGACCAAGTCCTCAGCCGCCCACGGAGGCCACTCCCTAGCGATCCAGAAGCAAGGGGAGCAGAGGACATGGGTAAGGGCATGAATGGAGTTGGGACTGGAGGAAGCACAGGGGAAGCAGGCGGAGAAAGCAGGGGAGCAGTGGGAGGGGCGGGGGGGCAGCACCTCCCGCGTGGCGAGCCTGTGGAAGGTGTCCAGCAGCAGCACCCCCTGCTCCACGTCTCGGACTAACTCGAAGGCAGAGGTGATCAGGTTCTGAGTCATCACCTCCAGGTCCTTGACTCCAGTGCGAAACCTGCACCGTTAGAGATGCGTGGTGCTGGGTGGGCGCCGTTGCCTGCCCCAGGACACCCCCCAAGTAAGAACCCCGTGTGCCAGGTGCCGAGGGCGCCCTCCGTGCCCGGAACACAGTGCGTTACTGCATTAATCGTCCGCTCCTCAAAACGACACAGTGAGGTGGGTTCTATCTCTGGCCTTATTTGTTAGACCAGGAAACAGGCTCTCACTGGCGGAACGACTTGCCGAGGCGCCGATCCAGTCCATGACAGAATGGGGGCTCCAGCCGGGACCCTGCGTCTGAGCAGCGGCTCCTTCCCCACCCCTGATCTCTCACCTCCACGCATTGCTTTGTACTCTGGTCACTCCTCCTGGGCTCGCCTCCCCGCCTCCCTCCCCTGCTCCCCCCCCCCCAGCCGCCCTGGGATCCCCTCACCTGTTGTAGTCCTCGTGCCAGGAGGTGTTCTTGACGTCCAGGATGCCCCCGCGGACAGCCCGAAGCATGTGGAGATTCTTATGAAAGATGTCCTCAATCTCCAGCAAGTTCCGTGTGATCTGGGGCCCCTGGGCACCGAAGAAGCAAGGAAGCGGAGCCTGCTTGCCATCCTCCCAGCGGGCAAAATGGTACTGGCAGTCGCATACCTGAAACGAAGCCCCGTGAGGGGGACTCCTGTCCCTTTCTGACCTCATCGGGCCTGAGCTCTCAGGCTTGGCTTAAAATGTCTAAAAACCAAGGGGGGACCCACCAGATGCAAGGAGCTACTGGATGAGTTTTGGCCGTCGCCCGTGGTAACAGGCAACAGTCTAAGAGAGCGGGATCCGCAGCAGGCACACAGCCCCTCCCGCCCAGCCCTGGGCCGGGGTCCGGAGCCCCTCTGACTCTCCTCTCCCTCCCTGACGGTCAGCCCACCTCAATGAGGTCCTTGCACCGCTGCACAAAGGCGTCCACCTGGGCAAATATGCTGGTCTGGTCGAGCACCCAGCCCCGATTTGAGAACCTGTGTGCAGAGAAAGACGGACCGCATCCACATGTAGGAACGCTAGGTATCAGCCTGCCTATGCAAAGCTAGAACCAGGAGTCCTGGGTTCGGGGGGGGGGGGCTCAGAAACGGAGACCCCAAGAAGCAGTTCTCCTGCAGAAATGAGGGAAGAAAGGCAAGATGAAGAGAAGCAAGAGAGGAGACAAAGCATCTCCATTCTGGAGGAAGGTCTGTACATAATGGAATTTCAGACGTTCGGGCCGAGAGAGAGGAGGAGTAAAGCAGGAAGGATTCCTGGAATCAGGGAGGAAGGTTATGAGGGTGAGGAGAACCTAGGACGGGGAGCTAGGATAGCTGTATTCGCAGAGGGAACTGGGACCAGGTCTGGGAACATGGAATCTTCAGGCTTTTATAAAGTGCCTCCGCCCTCAGGAGGAACGGCAGGGGAACAGCGGGACGGGGTGGGCTGGGGGACCGCTCGTACTGGGTGTGCATCTGCACGGCCCGCAGGTAGTGATCTTTCCAGGCCTGGCAGCAGGCGATGCAACCCTGCAGGTCCTCCTTGCTGGACGTGACGTGGCCCTCGAAGACACGGTCCAGAGACACAGCGTGACAACACAGGCGAATGATCTCGTTGCTCATCTGCAGGGGGGCCAACAGCCTCCGTCTCCCCCCCTGCCTCATGCCTCGGGCCTTGGCCTCCCAGCCTTGATCGGGCTTCCGACACCCAGTGGACACCGGCCTTTGCTACTGGCCGGCGGCAACCTCTCGGGGTTCTACCCGCATCCCCCGGTGCCACTCAGCTCGCTTCCCAGCGAGCACTCAGCTCAGCAGCCTGTCTCAGTCACCCCGGATGAAATGCGGGCCCTGCGCCTGTCCCTTCCCAAATCTGCGTCTCACTCCGGGCAATTTCCAACTTTGGAAATGAGAAAAAGCAGGTCCTCCCCTTCTGCCCGGCTCAGCCTGGGGTCCGTGCTTTCTGCCTTGCCCGCTGCACTCCAACTCCACCAGCACCGCACCCCCCCCACCCCCCCCACCCCCGCAGCCCTGCAGACACACACCTTTCGGAAGAGGGAGGTCAGTCTCTCCCGAGTGTTGTAGTGGGGAGAGTTGACCCAGATGATACGGATGAGACTGATGAGCTTGGGGAGCTTACTGGAGATGTCCTTAGGCCGCATGTAGGCCAGTTCCTGGTAGGGCTCCTTCAGGATTGACAGAAACGTCAGGTTTGACTGCGCTTGACGAGAACCATCCTGGCGGTGAAGAAAGAGTGGGAGTAGACTTGTCCGTTGGAAAGAACCGGTTCAAAGCAAGCACTGTTTACCCACGGGGAAGCCCCCCTTGAGCGGCCTCTCTCAAGACCTAGTACCAAGCCTCTCGGGTGTCTGCGGGCCCTGAGGCCCGGAGGCCCCAACTATCTGCTCTCACTGTGTGCTAACTCCTACCACCGTGTCCTTGCGACCCTTCTCATGGTGAGTCCACCCCCCACACTAGACCGGGAGGCCCCAAGCTCGGGCTTTGTGTCCACTCCTCCAGTTTCTCCTGCTGAATTCGGAACCCCGCCCAAGGTTGATACTCACCAGCTGCTGATCAGCTGACTGAACAGCACCCCCACTCACTCCCTGTTTCACCCAGCGCCCTTCACCACCCTGTTCTCAACCACGCTTCCAGACGTCTCCATGTAGCTGTGGCTCAGTTTCCTCACCACCTAGCTCAAAGTCCCACCCGGGGAGAGAAGTCCTCCACGTCCATATTCCACAGGTCGCCCTGCCCTCTGGGTGTCCCCAGCGCCAACAGAATCAGCTTGTCATACTTTATCAAATATTTTTTTTATGTGATTATCTTGCAATTCTCTTGGCTGAACCCTATGGGTTCCTCTTTGACCCCGTGCCCTCTAGTCATTCTGTTTTGTGTAAGCCTGGTTTTCTGAGCTGGATTGTAGGGCTTGGGCTCGTGGAGGGTACTCCATGTATATTTGTCGACTAACTGGAGTCTCTACGAGCTCCCTGGGACCCTGTGTCCTACCACTTCTGTGCTCTCCCCCAAGTGCAAGTCCAAACACTGGGGGGATCGGTCTTTGCTGCTGAGGATTACACTGGCCCCCTCTGCTTAGCACCCAACTAATGACTGTCCCAACCACCATCCACTCTCTGCTAAGCCTCCATCCTTGAGGCCACTCACAAACCTGGATCTGCTGGGCCAGTTTCATAAAGGGCGCCAAGTAGGAGGACTTGGCAAGACGCAGGATGGATTCAATGTGCTTTACTCCCTGCTTCACCAGCTGCATACTGATGCCAGACAGGTCCATGCATCGGTTGCGCCAGAACTCAATCTCCTCCAGAGGACCTAAATTTTCTCCTGTCTCCACAGACTCCTGGGCACTGAGCACCTCCTTTATCTGCCGGGTCCAGTGGATCATGGAGGCTGCCGGGGAGAGTACAAAACTCCTTGTACTTCTCTATGCTCCTCCCCAGTTGTGTCCTTCCCTCTGCCACTTACATAGCCCTCCTAACCCAGTTCCTTTCTCTGCATCTGGCCCTCTCCTCTCCCCTAGGACCCCCAACACACTGGCAACGCCAGCCACTCACTCTCCAGCCGCTGCACCAGCTCTTTGTCCTTAACCACCACCTCGGGTGCCATGTTCATGGCCTCTGCAGGAATGTAGAGAACGGTGTGCCCCTCCAGTTTGTACCGAGTATCTAAGGAAAGGAAAGGACCATGTAGCTCACACAGGGGGATGAGTTTATGCCACCCCAGATGCAATCACAGTTGATAATCGGTGGCCCAGCTAGTATGGAGGATTTCAGGAGAACAGGCAAAAGAAACAGTGACTCTGCATTTTTTGATATCAAGAGGAAAAATGACAAGAGGGAAACCTCATTGAAGTAAAGTAAGAGATAATCATAAAATAAGGTCAAAGATCTGCACCACGCCCTCAACACTCTCTGGTATGATACATCCACTCCCCCTAGTACTCCCACCACCACCTGCATTTCCCCTTTACCCCACATGTACTCTCAGAAATATCCAACTCTACATTTGAGCAGGTCTGGTCAACCTTCTACAGCAGAAAACTGTATCTGTATTGGAAGGCAAATCCTGTTCCCTGATCCGCTCATTCAACAAGCACGTACAGGTCCCTACTCCATGCCAGGTCGCACAGGTGCCTGAGATGAATCTCCCACCTGCCTCGTTTGCTCTACTGTCAGTGCAGCACCAGAGAGAGAACAGGCACTCAAGGCTTTCTGCTCACCTGTCAGGCAGGCCAAGAATCTGTGCAGATGAGAAGCAAAATGATTCCGAATACTTTCAGGCCAGATTGTGTTTGCAAAGATCTGAGGGGCAAAGACACCACTGAGCAGCTGGAGCAGGGCCGGGATGTAGGAACCCCGCACGGTCCCAAACTGCACAGTTGCCTCAAAGTTCTCCGGGGTGATGGGAACCGGTGCGCAGCGAATGAAGTAGACAATCTGGTTCTGGGTCTGCGTGAAAGACAGTAGACCAGAGCTCAGTCTCCAGACCCAGCATGATACCCGACAGAATCTGAGGCGCCAGTCCTGAAAGTCTGGCTGAGTTCTTCGTCACATTCCCTTAGCCTATCCTGATCCTTCGCCAAATGGGTCTCGAGGTGCTTCCTGTTTCTTTCAGGGACATAACAGAGTCCATACCCAGACCCACGGGGAGGAAATGCAGAGAGCATGCCTTGAAGGTAGGGACTGTGTGTTCTGTCCTACTTGACTCCAGAACCTAGCACAGTTGACTGGACATATTAGATGCTCGATAAATGTTGGATGGATTGGATGGAAGGGAAAGGATAGAATGGAGGAAGCCCTTTTAGCTATAGGAAAAGCAGGAAGGAGAAAAAATGGAAGAGGCAACTGTCTATGGTCTCCCATTTCAGCTGTATATACCTGTTGCCCAATTTTTCATTTACCCTTCAATTTTGTTTCTGGTGAGTCTGTGTGGCTCTTGTTGTTGTTTACCTTCAGAAATGGTACAACCTTCATGCAGTTAAAGCTTTTCAAATTTAAAGTTTCTGACTTCTACGTGCCTGGAAAGGCCACTCCTCCCTAAGATCAGAGTGCACCATTTGGGTGTGCACACTTTTGTACCTACTCTTTATAATTCATGTAATTTTAAAAACTGAAAAGGAAGCACAAAGAAGAAATTAATAATCACCCATCTTCCCACTACCCAGAATTAAATTTTGGCACTTCGAGTGTATTTTTTTAAAAGCTTAACACCATTATTTTTGTTAAAATGATATACATATGTAATACCATATGATTTTACTCATGTGTGGTATTTAAGAAACAAAACAAACCATCAAAGGGAAGAGAGAGAGAGAGAGAGAGAGAGAGAGAGAGAGAAACCAAGAAACAGACTCTTGGGGCTCCTGGCTGGCTCAGTCAGTAGAGCATGCAACTCTTGGTCTTGGGGTCGTGAGTTCGAGCCCCATGTTGGGTGTAGAGATTACTTAAAAATAAAATCTTTAAGGCCTTATCATTTTTAAAAATGACATACATATGTTAATTATACATAACTGAATCAATACAGAAGAATATACATATAAGAGCTAAGCTGCCATCTAAAATTCCACCACCCAGACATTAATGCTGTTAACATTAGAGAAAATGTTATTCCAGACATCTTTCTATAGACCGACACGTACAGAACAAATCAATTAAAGGTCATTGCAAAATAGGATCATGCTATTTTTGATTAAAAGGATTAGATTTAATTTTACTTGGATTTAACAGAATAAAGAGACTCTGGTGTGAATAAAACACAGGCATCACTGAGCTTCAAAATGTGTTTCTTCATCTAGGAAAGACTTCTTTCTGAAAGACCTCTTTCAAAAGTTATATGAGATTATTAAAAAAATACTGAGGTCCAGGGGCACCTGGATGGCTCAGTCGGTTGAGCATCCAACCCTTGGTTTGGGCTCAGGTCATAATCTCAGGGTCGTGACAGCGAGCCCAGTATCGGGGTCTGCACTCAGCCCAGAGTCTGCTTCTCTCCCTCTGTCCCTCCCCCTACTTGTACTCTCTAAATAAATAAATAAACAAACAAACAAATAAAACCTTTAAAATTTTTGAGATTCATTTCCCACTACCTTTCAATGTGAAGTCCTAGTGACTCACTGCTTTGAGAAATAAGGACCCTGGCACCTCATACCCCCTCTGTTGCTCAACACTGCTCAGTGTTTGTTACGCTATTATGTTTACGCCAACCAGGCTGGTGGCATTCCCGTTCCACAGCATAACCATAATGCCAGTGGTTATTTAGTATTAGTTTTTATTTAAGTGAATTGAATGTTCATAGATTCTCTATTCTTGAGTTATTTGGTTCTTCTTTTTTTAAGATTTTATTTTTTTAAATTTTTTTTAAAGATTTTATTTGACAGAGAGATACAGCAAGAGAGGGAACACAAGCAGCCGGAGTAGGAGAGGGAGAAGCAGGCTTCCCGTTGACCAGGGAGCCCGATGCAGGGCTCGATCCCAGGACCCTGGGATCATGACTGAGCCGAAGGCAGACACTTCACGGCTGAGCCACCCAGGCACCCCTTTAAGGTGTTATTTTTAAATCATCTCCCCGCCCAACGTGGGGCTCGAACTCACAACCCTGAGATGCAGAGTCACACAATCTTCCAACTGAGCTGGCCAGGCGCCCCCTGTTTGGTTCATGTCTTAAAGGAATAGATTTCCACTGATGATTTTATTTTTGTATAGAGTAGGGTTCTTTCAAGATCGAAAATGACTACACATTTGTTGCCTTTGCATTTGACCATCCTGGCTGGGAATAAAATGCCTGGGGCATGGTGCCCTTCCTGGAGAACTCTGTGAAGGTGATTTTCGGGTGAGCAGAGAAGCCTGCCACCAGCCTAATGTCTCCTCTGGGTAGACAATTTGCTTTTTTGACTAGAGGGCTAAATCATTCTTTCTCAAATTTTTATTTTGAAAACAATTCCAACTCATAGAAAAATTGAAAAAAAAAAAAGTGCAGTGAACAACATACCCTTCAGCTAGATTCACTGATTGTTCACAGTTTGCCCTATTTGTGCTCAAGGACACTCCCTTACTCTCTCCCTCTCCCAGCTGAGCCATTTGCGAGTGCATGTGACACTGCACCCTTAAAGACTTCAGCATATAGCCCCGAAAAATGAGGACCTTCTCCAACATACCCAGCACTGTAATTACCACACTCAGAAAATTAAACTTCATATAATACTTTATATAATACAGAATACAAATTCGACGTTCCCCTGTGGTCCAAATAACGTCATTTACAGCTGTTCTTCGCCACCCAGGATCCAATCCGGGATCACACGCGGTCATGTGTCCTCGGTCCCCTTGAATTCTGCACAGTCCCTGATCTAACGGTCCAGGCTAGTTGTTTTCCAAAATGTCCCTTAATTTGGATGCATCTGATTGTTTCCTCATTATTCGATTCAAGTTGCACATTCTCGGCAGGAAGGCCACATCAGTGATGTTCCTAAAGAATGAATTTCCTTGGAGTTTATAGTTGACCTAAGATGTGCGTTGGCATTAAACATCGCGAGACAAATTTTGTGGAAGAAAGTACCTTCTTTCAAGTCCCAGATTCAGTTCCTTCTGCGGGTCAGGGAAAGCCTTTGTATTTTAGCTTTAAATTTACACGGCTTCATTCGCTGGCGCTCTGTATTAGATCACCCTGTCTTATTAACTTTCCGCTAATTATGTTGTCGTTGGCTTTCTCTTCCTCGTGCACTGTAATTATCTCAAGCCTCTCTTCTGTGGCAGTTCACATTCTCAGTGATAGCTAGTTAGCTCCTTGCTGATTCTGCCCTACGAGTTTGGGAGCACGCGGCTTTAGTTCCTAAGATCCGCAATCTCCCCTTTATCTCTTTCTCATGTGGCATCATTTCGTCTCTCCGCGTTTTAAAAATTGAACTCGTGCTCTTAGTCAGTTGTACCGGAACGTGATGCTGCTGTGAGGGGTCTCCTTCTGCTCCGCTGCTCTCCTTTGCACGCTTTGTTCCACGTTTTCGGCCTCGATGTAATACACTTGGAGTCGCCCTGCCATTTCTGCCCTCATGCTTGAGCAGCTCCGCGAATTCGTCCTTTCTGCTCTGACGTCCTGTGGGTGACTCCTTGATGTCCCGCTGTGCGAACCCAGTGTCTTCTCCCCCCTTGAAGTGAAAGGGAAAGGACTGGGTGTTTTATGTTCTGTTCACTTTTCGCTAGCCTAAGAGAATCGCACGAGGGCATGGGCAGGTGGTTAAGGCTCATTTCAGACAGCGTAAAATCTTTGTTAAAATACCTGGGCTTTCTTTCTCCCTTTTCAGATTTTGCTCAATGCCCGACTGAAGTTCCCATCTTGCTGGGGGTCCTCCATACCCGCGGGGAGGACGGTTTGCCTAAGTGCATAGACCTTTCATTGGTCACCCACTTTTTAAATTGATTAGATTATCCTTCTTTCCTTCTTTACTCTTGGGTATTGGGGTGTTTTTTTTTTCTTCTTTTTCTGGTTTTACTTTTTGCCCATTTTATCAAGAGTAATAATTTTTTAAGGAAGTTTCAATTGGCCATCTTATCCCAAAAGGATACATCGAAGTCTGTGATCTTAGAGTATATTTCCACATACCTAATGAATTTTCTTCAGCTTCATTAAGGCATAATTGACAAAAAAAAAGCTGTATATATTTAAGGTGTACAACGTGATGCTTTGATATTCATATACATTGTGAAAGAATCACCACGACAAAGCTAATTAACATACCCAGCATTTCACGGGGTACCATTTTTTCTGTTCTTTGTGCGTGTGTGTGTGTGCGTGCGTGCAGAAAACACTTAAGATCCACCCTCTTAGCAAATGTCATGTATACCACTAGGGGGGATTATTTTTCCCCTAGATTCCACATATAAGTGAGATCATACAGCATTTGTCTTTCTCTGACTTATTTCATCTAGCATAATGGCCTCGAGTTCCATCCGGGTTGTTGCAAGTGGCAGGATTCTTTCCTTTCTCGTCGCTGAACAATATTTCACTGTGTGTGTACAGAATTTTCTTTATCCATCATCCATCGATAGACACTTAGGCTGTTCCCATGTCTTGGCTATTGTAAATAATGCTGCGAAGAACATGGGCTACAGATACCTTTTTGACATAGTGATTTCATTTCCTTGGGACATATACCCAGAAGTGGGTTGCTGGATCCTATGGTAGTTCTGTGTTTAATTTTCTGAGAAACGTCCAGTTTTCCTTAGTGGCGGCACCAACTTACATTCCCACCAGCAGTGCACCAGGGTTCCCCTTTCACCACATCTTCACCATTTGTCATCTGTTGTCTTTTCGACGATGGCCATTCTCACAGGTGTGAGATGGCATCTCACCGTGATTTTGATTTGCATTTCCCTGATTAGTGATACAGGGGCACCTTTCCAAATACCCGTTGGCCATTTGCATGTCTTCTTTGGAAAAAGTTCCCTTCAATCCCTCTGCTCATTTTTTGATCTGATTGTTCTTTTCACCATTGAGTTGTAGGAGTTTTTTATATATTTTGGGTATTAGCCTCTTATCAGAGCTAGGATTTGTACGTATTTTCTCCCATGTCTTACGTGGCCTTTGCATTTTGTTGATGGAAGAAGCCCTGCTGTGCAGAAGCTTTTTGATTTGATGTTGTCCCACTCACTTAGTTTTGCTTGGTTGCCTTTGGTTTTGGTGTCAGAAATTTCGCACCCTCTGACAGACATTTTCCCGTTTCCCCCTCCCCCCAGCTAAATAGATTTTTAATGGAAAACTTTGAGTTCCATATTTTCCAATCCTATGCATTGAATAATCCCTTCTTCCCCAGATTTTAGATGGAGTTTTTATAGAAAATGCTTACATATACGTGTATTTTGTGTCTTTAATGTTGTATATATGCTGTATATTCCTGGCCTAGTACAACTCTGTTTTATTTAATTTTAATTTAATTTTACCTTATTTTATGTGGGCTCCATGCCCAACACAGGGCTTGATCTCATGACCCTGAGATGGAGAGCCACACGCTTCACCGACTGAGCCTGCCAGGTGTCCCAACTCTGTTTTAATCACTACAGTTAAACACGAGATTTTCATATTCACAGCTCTCCTTCAGTATTTTCCTTCTTCATCATGTTCTTTGCTATTTTCATGCATTTTTCCAGATATATCTTCAAATCTTTACACAAGAGATTTAGGGACTGTGGGACTTTGGAGTCGCGTTAAAACAGCGCATTTGTCTGGATAGAATCTTTATAATTAAGATTCCCACTCAGAAACAGGATATGGCTCACTGTGTAGTCAGATCTTCTGACACGGCCTGCAACACAGTTGTTTTCTTTCCTATAAATCCTACACATTTTTGCAAATTTTTGTTCCTTTTACGAATGAGATTTTTTTTTTTTCCATGTCGTCCTATAGCTGACGATTGCCCATGTGCAGGAAAAAGCCACAGTCTGTTTTCGCTCTTGTTTAATCTGGAACATTTCACAAACTGTGTCACCGCACAGGGCCGCGCTCATGTTCATTATCATTTTGGTTTTTGAACGTGTGCTGCCAATAAAAGCAAAGCAAAAGCCTTCCTCTTTTCCAACACTTTATTTCAAAAATATCAAACGCAGAAAAGTTATGAGAATTTACCAATCATGACCTGTACACCGCCCCCCAGAGGCTACCGCTAACACTCTGCTCTATGCCTGTCCTTTAACTGTCTCCCTCCCCGCGGTTTACTCTTCACTAATGCATCTTCCACATTGTTCAAACAGTTATGTACCTAATCCGCGAAGGCCTTCGCTAGTTCCCTCCGGGATAGAGGCCAAACTGTCCAGCCTAATACACAGGGCCTCCCACAAGCTGCCCCAAACCCACCTTTCCAGGATCACTTCCTAAAGCTCTTCTTTGCACACAGTTCGTTACCGGAACAGCTCTTAGCCGCACTCGATGAAATCCTACTTACTGTTGATCTCCACCTGAAATAGCACCTCCACCACCGAGCCCTGCCAGCCCTCCACTGGCTTTATCAGTTGCCCCCATCAAGCTCCTATAAAGCTCTGCCCGTGGCATCGTAACATACCGTAAATGTTCTGTATACGTCTGTCTTCCCCACTAGACCATGAGATCACCAAAAGCGAAACCCTACCTCATTTCTCTCTGTACCCCACTGCCAAGCGGGGTTCCTGACACCCCATGAGGCTCCACAGACCTGGGGTCCAGGAGGTAAGACTCGAGACTGAGATACGCAGCACCCTCAGCCCCCTGGCAGACCGCCTGGGAGTCGGGAGAGGAGGGTACCCACCTGTACAGGCATGCCCAGATCTAGCTTCAGCCCCATATACGGGTCGATGAAGATGGTGAGGATGAGCTCCGAAGGGTCCTGGGCAAAGTGTTCCAAAATGGCATCATGCTCCGCTGTCCAGACGGCATCCGCTAGTCCTGTCAGCACAGCCTGGGACAGGAAAAGGGGCTTCTACAGAAGGAGAGCAGAGAGCCGAGGCAGGGAGAGCTGTTAGGATGAGTCCTTTCTCCCACCCATGAGCGCACGCGAGGACATGGGGAACGAGAAGTCAGAGGGGTCTGGAATGGTAAAGGCTAAGGATGACCAGAGTGATAGGTCTCAAGTTTCTGAAGAAACAAGACGATAAGATCCCCTTGCTTCTACAAGAAAAACTAGAATAGATCACTAGAGGAAAAGTGGGGGATATTATCTTCCCAAGATATGTCCTTTATGCCTGTCATTGTCAAAACGCATCGTCAAGCAATCCTCAACCTCAAAGCAAAACTAAGTCAAGGGAACCTGTAGGATATTAGCCTAAAGCAAGCAACCAGGAGCAAGGATGGCGAGCCAGAAAAAGGATAAGGCCGCAGCCTCCCAGGGTACTGAAGTAATAAGAGATATCCAGTGAAAGCCAACTGGCATAGCAGAGAGGAAGAAGGGGGGAAAATACAAGAATGGGAAACACCAAAAAATATATCAATTAGATGGAAAATTAATTACAACTGGTGACTCGAAAAAAATTCATCTGTAGAACTCTACTAAATAATTCAGAAAACTTGGGACTCGGTCAGAGGAACGTATGACTCTTGATCTCAGAGTTGTGAGTTCAAGCCTCACGTTGGGTGTAGAGATGACTAAAGAAAACAAATAAGCTTTAAATATTTAAGGAGACTAGAAAACATGAAGATGAACATGGGAGTCACCCTGTCCTTCTCCCAGTTCTCCTGGAAGATAAGAAAGAGTCTCTTTCACTTAAAAGTTTCCAAGTCAAGAAAACTCCATAGAAACATGTAGATGAGCCTATAAGAGAAACAAAACGACCCCAGGAAACGAATGAACAAAAGGACATGAACAGGCATGTCACACGTCATAGAAATCAGAAAGTGAAAATACGAAAAAATGTCCAATTTCACTTGAAATCAAAGAAATACAAATAAGAATAGAGAAGATCGAGTATTTATTGCTACGCTGCTAACACCCAGACCTGGAAAGTGCTTGCTGGCCAAAATGTGCGATTCGTTCGGAGAACAGCTTGGTATCCCATACTAAGCTTGTCCCAGTTTGACTCAAGGCGGGGAGACAAGGAAGCGAAAGCTACGGGAACTGTCCCTCCCATAAAGCCCCCTTCTCCTGGGGGGCGCGGGGGGCACGGACGACTTGGTCCTGGACTCAGCAGACCGGGTTTGTGGCGAGCAGGCTCCCAGGAGAGAGTAAGCAGAAGCAAGCGACAGCCTGAAGAGAATTCCTGGCGCTGCACGTTACAGCGAGCCCTCTGATCGTCTGGCTCAGGGAAAACCCTCACTTACCACGTCCACCTCGGGCTCCGGGAACTCTTCCTTCTCTACTTCGGGTTCCTCCACCGTTGGCTCTGGGAAGAATAAACATTCCAAAATGAAGGCGTTCCTTCAAAATGTAAACACAGAGTCACCAGAGGAGCCCACCATACTCCCCTCCGGGCATATCCTCTAGAGAACCGGAGGCAGGGACTCCACTAGACACCCCGAGCCCCCAGGCTCACGGAGGCACGAGTCACAGCGGCCAAAAGGTGGAAACAGCTCAAGCGCCCATCGGCAAACGATGGGATCCACAAACTGCGGTGGCGTGTGATTCGGCTAAAGGAGGGAACGGAGATCTGCCGTAAAGCCACGCCACGCACGAACCGCGAATGCACGACGTTAGGCGGAAGAAAGACCGCACGCGGCGTCAACCCACTGACGTGAAATGTCGAGAACAGGCAAACCCGCAGAGAGGGAAAGTGGACTGCTGGTTATCGGGATCCGTGGGGAATGGCTGCTAAAAACTAGGCTCCGTTCCCTCTCTCGCTGGCTGTCTCTATCTCTGTGGAATAAATAAATAAAATCTTTAAAAAAAAAAAAAAAAAAAAACTAGGCTCCGATGCAAGTAAAGATACAGGGTTGTCCAGGGGCGCCTGGGGGGCTCAGTCGGTTAAGCGTCCGACTCTTGTTCGGCTCAGATCATGATCCCAGGGTCCTGGGATCAAGCCCCGAGTTGGGCTCCCTGCTGGGAGGGGAGTCCGTTTCTCCCTCTCTTTCTGCCCCTCCCCTGCTAGTGCACGCGTGCTCTCTCTCTGATAAATAAATAAAATCTTTATTTTAAAAAGGTTTTTCAAATTACAAATATGGAATTACAAACCTGTCCTTGTTTTCTTAAAGGGAATTGAGGAACACTTAAGGAAGCAAAGGTTGTTAATACAAACCTCCAAAGGGTGTCTGCCCTTCTACCCACCTTTACCGAGAACCATCTTAGGCCCTTCTTAGACCCAGCGTCTGCTATAAAAATATAGCACAGACTATAACAAAATACCACTGAGAGCCTCCTTCTGGGTCACGGACTTCTCATGGTGTCCTCACGTGGAAGACCAGGCCACGCGATCTCTCTGGAACCACTTTCATAAGGCACTTATCCCATCCATGACATGATTTAAACACCTCTCACGATTTAAGCAGCTCTTAAAGGCCCCACCTCCTAATCCCACCACATCGGGCATTAAGATTTCAACATATTAATTTGGGGGGTGGGGACACAAACCTTCAGACCAGAGCAGGCCCTTCAGTCTCCTGTGGAACAGGCCTCAATCCCTTTCCAACTCCAGAGATGACAGGGATTACTGGGTGTTTCGGGGCTGCTCTGGAGGCCCCAGGCCCCTCTGAACCTCTGTTGGGGTTATGTGTCTCCACATCAAACAATAAAAAGGCTTAGAGCTCAGGGAGTCCTAGATTCTTTGTCTTTGCTGGTCAATGCTT
Source organism: Ursus americanus (assembly GCF_024610735.1). Classification (NCBI taxonomy): domain Eukaryota; kingdom Metazoa; phylum Chordata; class Mammalia; order Carnivora; family Ursidae; genus Ursus; species Ursus americanus. The sequence goes on along the minus strand of NC_142140.1, from coordinate 62,761,056 downwards.
TCATCCAGAATCTCCTTCCCTTCCCACACCGGAGCCTCGCTGCCTCTCCTGCTCCCAGCCTCCACTCCAGGTACCCAGCCTCTGGGAGCCAGTCCCACATTAAATGCTTCCGAGAGAACTTAGAAGGAAACACGCTGCATATTTCTAATGTCTGGGTCCTAGGGACCCTGTGTACCCTGGAGGACCCCTCTCCCACGCCCATGTTTAATCTCCCCGCTGTTAGTATTAAAAGGGGATTCCATGTCTGTCCAGCTTGACAGGCTGCCAGCAGTGTTAAGAAGCCCCACGGAAAAGAGGAGGGCTACGCTTAGTTCATAGTCATATCTACACTGGCCAGTGCTCCAAGGGGACAGCCCAGGGTCGGCGACAGCCACCCAAAACCTTCCAACCCACAGGGATGGAGTCCCTTAGATCAAAGCCACAGAAGGCAGGCTCTTTAAGCTCTTTTCTCCCCCGATGTAGACATCAGGCTTCTTCTCTCGTGGCCCTGAACCTGGACCTCCTGAGTCTACTGAGGCCCCTGCCAAAATGCAGGCAGAGCTATGAGAGCTTGAAACAGATGGGAGAAAGCATCAGTCAGGCTTAGGATTCAAAGGGTGGCAAGGCAGGCTGAGTCTCCATGGTGATGGGCTTAATGGGAGAAAAACATTATTTGTTTTGCCACCCAGGGTGAAAACGGGAGAAAGGAAGAGATCAAACCCTCTTCAGGGTGGTAGGAGCAACCGGGAACACTTGAAGTCAGGAGGAAGAGGCGAAGATAAAGGACTGGCTAGTGAGCTCTTGGTGTATTGGAGTGGGGAGATGGCGGGGCGGGGGGGGGGGCGGGGAGGAAGACGGAAAGAACAAGTATAAGGCTGGCCAGGAAGAAAACACAGAAGAAGGACCCCAGCAGCAGACCTGAGATTCCTCCGAACCCCCCGGCTTCCTACCCAGAAGCAACAGCCCTCGGACCCTCTTTAAATACCAACATTCTGCCTCCAAGCTCTTCCCCGGCAGGTACCCACCAAGCTCCTCCTTGAGGGGCTCGGGCTCGGGCTCCAGCTCGGGCTCGCCAGAGGCCAGGGTGGTCTCCGCAGCCTGCGAGGCCAGTGCGGCCGCCTGAGCAGCTCTCCTGCGGGTGCCTCCGCGACTGGCACTTCCCTGGGCACTCACTTTCCGCTTCTTCTCCGCTCTGCTGGACATGGCGCGGGCAGGACCTACAGACAATGCGGGCAGCTGGGGGTCTACCACCAGAGCCACCCTCACCCCGCCCCCCCAGGGCACTCAGTCCCTTCTGAATTCACAAACTGAGATCCCCCACTCCATATCATAATCTCACCTGGGGATACCCACACCCTGCTCCATTAACCACAAGGGGCCTAGAAGACCTCACTCCTTTCCCTGGGGAAATCCCACTTTCTTCAGAGCATTGGGTCAAATATCGAAGTCAGTCCCTTAAGCTTGCTTTAGGAATGAATGGAAGTTGAAGAGGGTAGCCTCTAACAGACACCTTCTCATGGTTTAGGAGGGTTTAGGAACCCCTCTCTCTGCCCAGAAGTGTCAGAACGGAAGATCACCAGGGAAAAAATCTACCAAGCTGAGGTGTGGTTGCACGCACCCAAAACCACCTTACCCCTCGGCCATGGGCGAGCGAGAGAAGGCCCATGGAAGGGAAGACTGTGCCTGGGTTCCCCACCCTTGTCTCTGTATCAAGTCAATGAAACACACCAAGATGATTTTCCTATGTAGCTCCTTTCCTCCCAGCTTACTAATAACCTCCTGCAAGGGGGGGGGGCATGGAAAATTCTCTTCCTACCCACACTAAAACGTGCAACTTCCTTAAGAGAAAAAAAAAACGTGTTGGTGACATGTCTCTTTAGTTTTTCATTGCTGGCGGGCTGGGGGTGGGGCTAGGAACCCTGTTTTGTGTGTACTGAAAAGGTCTCTTGGCGTAGTTGACTGAGTAACTCTGGGCTAATCCATAAGGAAGGCCAAGATCACCGGACTCCTCACGCCCTGAGAACAGACTGGGAGAAGGAAGGAGGAAAGTCACCCAAGGTGGAACTTCCCATTGTGTCTGGAGGAGTAGGGCCTCGCTCAGGAAAGCAGGAGCATCTCTGGCGGGCTTTTGGAACCCTAGGGGCAAACGTGGGGCTGGCTGGGCATCCCTCCGGCATCTGGCTCCAGCCTGGCAGCCACCTGTGGCTTTCCTCCCTCATCCCCACAGGCTGCCCCAGGCATTGATCACAGGTTATGAGTTTCAGACTTGAAGGATGTGTACTTTGCTCCAAGGAAAAACGTTCTATTAGGCCAACGCATCGATAAAATCAACTGCAGCGTCGCTGCCGGTCTCCAGAGAAACGTCAGGCTGTGCTTCCCTGCCTCCGGCCCGGGGCCCCAGGAGCGTTCCCGGGCCAGGCTGGGGGCACCCTCCCCACGGGGCTCGCCCCCCAGCCCAACCGGGCGGCCTGGGGAGGGGCTGCTCTGCCAGCTTGGGGACCCGCGCCACCGCTCACGGGACCGGCCCTGTCCTCAACTGGCTCCCAGGCGGCAAACTTGCCTACAACAGTCACAACTGCCCCCCTCCCCCCCCGCGGCGTCTCGACCTCCACCGTCCCTTCTTCTCCCCTCCCCCCCCACACCTGGCCTTCCCCGTCCTCTGCCCTCCCCCATCACGGCCCCTTCTCCCTCAAGCTTCCCACGTCTCCCCTCGTCCGCTCTGCCCCCGACACACACCTCACGACGCCGACCCTGTCCACCCTAGGCCGGCCGACCGGCCACTCCAGCTGGGAAGTCGCCCCGCGAGCCCCGCTCCAGCCAGCGCATGCACGCGTCGCCAAGGCAACCCCGCGTGGGGAGGGGCGAGCGGCCCGGGCGCGAGCCCGGCCTCCACGGCGCAGGCGCAGGCGCAGGGCAGACCCGCTCCGCGGCCCGGCCGCCCGACTCGGGCCGCGTGCGCCCCGCGGGAACCCGCAGCCAGAGGGGCCGGCGGGCCGGAGCCGGCCACCGAGTCCGGCAGGCTACAGGGGGGCCGGGTCTGGTTCGAGGACGGGCTGGAAGGGCTGGGGCTCAGACCACGAGCTGCCCTCCCGCGGGACACTGAAAGGGTCTGGGTAGCCCCCGCGCCCGACCCCGCGCCCGGGTCTGCGGGCTCGCTTCCGCACGCGTCCGGCAGGTGGCGCCCGGCGTCCCGCTTGCGGGGCTGGTCGGCGCTCTGGAAGGCGCTCCAGGATTTCGAGGCAGCCGTGGCTGCAGCTGGGTCCGGGGGAAAAACCGGGGCTGGAGCACCCCTGCCCTCCCGCTCGTTTTCCCTCGTCTGCGCTCGGACCGGGGTCTAGGAGCGCCGGGCCGCGCGGGGCGGGGGAGGGCAGGGAAGAACGGAACTGGAATTTTTGGAACCTGGGGATTGGCTCTGGGAAGCGTCGCCCGTTTTGGGGGGAACGGGAGGCGGGGACTCCCTAGGGAAGGTGACCGGGCCGGGGAGGGGCTCGGCTCTCCGTGAGAACAAAGGCTGAGTCCTGGGGAAGCGAGAGGAGAGAGGGCTCGAGAGGTGGGGGGCAGACCTCAGCTGGGGCTAGGGGGCGCTGTGGGCCCGGGGCCGCAGAGCGGGCGCCTGGAACCCTGGGCTCTACCTGTGGCGGGAGAAGCTGGAGCGAGGAAGCCGAGTCAGGGGGATGGGAAGGCACCCTCCCTGCTTCCATCAATAGTGCCTAATTAAGACAAAGCCAGCAGCGAGCCCACTGATTACATTTCCATGAGGAGCTAAATTGATGACATTTTCTTTGCTGGATGAGGAGGGGAGAAGCTGGCACCTCAGTTCCCCCTTTTTCTGGTCGGTGTTCACACCTGACGGGTGTCATTATGGCAGTGTGGCACTACAAGGCTCCGCTGTCTCGGGTACTCCTGAAGGGCCCTGGGTTCATCCACACCCAACCCTGACCTCACCATCCCACCTGTCCTGATTTTCAGTGTTGACATCCCCTGCCCTCTGGAACCCCCACCCACCCCCCGCCCCGTTATCTTTAAGGTTGGCCTCTGGGCTCTGATTTGGGGCGCCCAGGCCAAAATCCTATTGCTGAAGACAAGGGTTGAAGTTGTGAGGGGTCCTGCCACACCCCAAACCAGGTAGCTGCACAGCCAGGAGGGCTAAGTGGGTGATCCGCTAACCAAATAGGCCGTGGGTGGCAGACAGGTGACATGATTGGTCCAATCCCCCAGGGAAAAGTCCCAAAGGAGTGAAGATTCGAGGGGAGGCATGGGGTGGGGAGCCTTAGAGGCAGGGCTCATGGCTCCCATAGGAAAGGAATGTTGTATAGACCCCATTTCTCTTCTGACTGCCCCCCCAACCTTGGCTGTGCCTAGGGATCCCAGCCCCCTACATTATGCTAAATAGGTAATCAAACATCTCGCTTTGCTAATTACTGCTCAATCCGATTAAAACGGTGCTGAAGCTCGTCAACAGAGGTGGAGGTAGGGGGAAGGGCTGAAGGGGAACCAACCACAGCTGCCAAGGGGGCTTGTCCCCAGGGGCTCCAGGGCCCAGCTGAGCAACAGCCAGGCCACCAAGACGCAATACCCGCCAAAGGAAAGGGACAGAAGAGTTGTACCCGCGAGACCCTTACCCTTACTGCATCCCCCAGCCTCAAGCCTTTCCCTCCTCCCAGACCCTCATTCCCCTCAGAACCCAGGCATCCGGCCATTCCCACAGCTCCCCACACACACCCCTGTCCCAGATTTAATAAGTTCTGTTCTCTCACTGTCAATATTTGATGTCCCAGAGCCATCTCCACGGAGAGAGGGGGACTCTTCCCTTGCTTCCCCCCTACCTTGGCCGTCTTTTGCCCACCCCAGTCTCTTTGTGCCCCCAACCTTCTCTAACTAGCTGACTTAATGAAATGATATTAAAGTCTTAAGCAACTCCCAAAGAATGGTTGTTATGGTGAAGGGAGTGGGCAGGACGCCTGGGTCCCTGAGGGGAGCAAGGGCTGAGGAGGGGGAGAGTGAGCCAGAGGCTAAGGTCTAGAGGCCTCAGCCCCCAGTGGGTAGCAGCAGATCTGGGGTGAGCTGGGGGCTGGACCTCTGGATCTTGGCGGGAAGCAGGGAGGGAGGGCTGGGGGCCGGGAGAAGGTAGGAAGAGAGGACATTCAGGGAGTCGGGGTCTCAGCCTGTTGCCCAGAACATCCGTCAGGGATGGAGAGGCCAGCTGGGGGGGACAGGGCCTCTGTGCCAGCAGCCTCCTGCTGACCGTGCCCTGGGCCAGTCCCGTGAGAACCAGAGTAGATTCTTCTTCAGCCCTGACTCATCCCTCTTCCCCCCTGCTCCCCCAGAAGACCCCCACAGGTGATTTGTAGCTGATGCCCTCACAATGGTCAGGGCCAGGAGAGAGCTGTTCCATGACGCGAGGAGCTGAGAGCTTCCAGGAGAGAAGAGAAGGAACAGAGTCCAAGAGATGGGAAGCCAAGCCCCCCCCACCTCCCCCCACACATCCCCATCTCAGTCTCCTGGGGACCCTGGCCCAGCCCCAGTCCCCTTGGGGTGGTGGGAATCCAAGGACATTTGGCTGGGGCTGATTGATGAGGGAGGAGGCAGCCACCGGGCACCGAGGCTGCTGTTTGCTGAGCACACAGATTCCTCCCCACTCACCAGCTGCTGCCCCCCGAGGCTGCTGAGTCTCACCGCCACCACCCCACCACCGGCAGCACGGGGCTGGCCGTGGAGTTGGAGGGAGCTGGTGCCCCAGCTTCTAGGGAAGAGGGAGAACCAGGACCCCAAATGCTTCAGTACCCCATGGGAACCAGGGGGTCCCTGGGCTTGGGCCCCTGAGAACCCCCTTCAGGACTCCACCTTCCCTGCTACCTCTTCAGACAGCTCTCCTCCTCCTGCCCAGCGTTCGCTCCTTTCCATGCCGCCCCCAACTGTCGGAGCCTATCCCAGCCAGTCCCCTGCCTCCAGACCACCCTGCGGCATTTCTCGCAGCCTGCCTGCAGATCTTGAAACTTTCCCTGGGGGAAGGGGGTGTCCCCTGGTCGCGATTCCCCGCACAGCCCCTTAGGAAGCTCCAGTTTCCATTCCAACTGAAATTCCACTTGGGATGTCGCCCATTCCCCATCAGAAATTCCCACGCAGCCCTTTGCTGTATGCCCCTTTCCTTAAAACTCCCCAATATAAAACACACACACACAAACACACACACGCCTCCACCTAATTCATGTCCTGCAAGGTTCGAGCCTCTGTCTGCAGCTCAGCCCCCAGGACAGCCTCTGCTGTTCGAGATGGGGTGGGGGCAGCTTTAGCTTTACCGCAGGTCTCTGGGTTCCCTTACTTCCTCTCTGCCTGCCCGCTCTAGACCCGGTACGAGCAGCTGTACCATGGCCCCCACAAAGCTCAGAGCATCTTCCTTGCCCTCCCAGCACTTTGAACGTAGTTGAGGAAAACACAACTCACGCACAACACCCAAAGGGGAGAAAAGGAATACCGAGATAGACCAACTTCCTAAATGTGGATTCTAGACCCTGTGTGACTCGGTCCCCTCCAGGCCGAGGCTGTGGAAGGACAGGACACACCTGGGGACAGGACGCATCACAACACAAGGTTGTGAGGTCCTTCTCGCTCTTCCCAAACATGCCGAGATCTCACTTGTTGTCCCTTCTGTGGGGTGTGCCCTTCCCAGAGCGCACGCCTTCCTCCACATCACTCACGGTCAGAATCAAAGGTCACCTCTTCAGCGGGACCTTCCTGACCTCCTGACCTAAAGCACCTCCCTGTTACTCTCCATCCTCTTCATCCTGTTACTCCGTTTTGTTTATATCTCCCGTCACTGCCAGAAATGTTATTAGGGTGTCCCCCACCCAAACGTGGGCTTGGGGAAAGCAGGGACTTGGCTGCATTTACTCTGTCTTCCTAGGGCCCGAAACAGTGCCTGGAACAAAGTAGACACTTCGTGGCATGTTGAGCGAATAAGCCAACGACAACAACTAAATGAATGCCTTCCGTGTACAGTTACCTGGGGAGCATGGGGGCGTGTTTGGACCCAGAAAGGGAATAGGATGACATGTGTGGCTCTGTGTGGAAGTCACCAGTGCTTTCGAACAGCTCGAGAGCTACCCATGTGGCAGGCTGTGAGTCCTGTGTTGTCACTGTGCGCGGAGGGGGGAGAGTCCGAGATGCCAGCGTTCCGAGGGGGTGTGTCCCGGGATGTTGCGCAGAATGTGCTGTTCCTCTCCCCAGCTGTGCCTCTGTCCCCAGGTGTCTTCCTGTCTCTCAGCGTGTTATGATGTCTTGGCTGCTCTGGTGAGGTGTTTGTCACCGAGACCATCCCCGCTTCTCTTCCCTCTTGTCCCTCCACCTGTGCGTCTAGATGTCTGTTGGGCAGGGGGGTGGTTCCCCCTCGCTCCCTTGCCCCCTCACACACACAGCCCTGCCCCAGTCTTGGACCCCTCCCTTTCTCACTGGGCCCTGTTGCTGGGCTCTGGGTTGCCATAGTGACGGTTGCCAAGTCCCTGAGGCTGATAGCCAGCGATGGGGCTGTCGGCTCCATCCACGCGGGAGGCTGAGGGGGGCTTCCCATTGTGTGGAGAAGGGGATGTTGCCATGACAACCAACCCCCACTAAGGGGCAGGGACCAGCCCTTCCACCCCCCTCAAGCCTCCCCACCTCCGGCTGCCTCAGTGCGGGCTCGGAAGGACAGGAGTAAATTCCAGACGGTCCAGCACCTGGCCTCAGTTGGCAGCTCCCCTCCTAGAGCTCCCGCACCTCTCAGGACCCGGGCATCTTGCTGAGACAGGGGGAGGGGCAGAGGTCCCATTGGACAGAGTGGGGCAGGAGGACCCCTTGACCTCCAGGCAGATGGGAGACAGCGGGAGGGAACCTGAAGTCAGGGGAGGGGCGGGCGGGGCAGAGGTTGTGACCCTGCCGACTGGCTCCTGCGGTGCTCCTGACGGTTGCTTTTGTGGTTGGAGAATGGGGCTGAGTCTAGGGGGCTGGGCACCCAGGGTTTTTTAAGGAAGAGCCTGGGTTATGGGCGCACAGGGAGCCAAGGGCCAGCAGCCTGATGCCTGGGTCCCTGAGTCTTCTGGGCAATCACACCACTTCTCCCTACACTGGTCCCCGACAGCAAAACTCCCCGAGTCAGAGGTGCCTTGGGCAGGGGTGGTAGGGAGTAGACCTGACCCCGTGAACATGTTTCTTCCACTCTGATTCTGACTGCGACTTGCCTTGTTTCTGGTGCTTTGGTTTAGCAGAGACACGTGTGAACAAGGATTCACCAACATCCCCGTTGGATGTACCGGCAGCTCCTGCTCCGGCCAGGGTTCCTCTCTCCCTCCCCTGGAGGCGGCTGCCCTCCTCGGACTTCTCCCCCAGCCCGGTTACCCTTCCCCACCCCGTACTGCCCCCCTCAGCCCTCCAACCCAACCGGCTCCCTCCCCTCCGCCTTGGCTCCGTGTGATCCAACCTCTGTCCCAACTCACGCCCAGTCATTCTCCAGCCTTCTTGTCAACTTTTGAAGTTTTTTATTTTTTTATTTTTTATTTTTATTTTTTTTGGTTTTTGTTGTTCAAATTTCCCTTTTACAGTAAAACTATTGAGGTGACGGCCATACCCCGCCACCTCCCCCATGGCAATATCAACTTCCTGTTCTCTGGAAGGAGCGATTAGAAAAATCAGGAAGGAGCTGGGAACTACAGCACCAGAGAGATGACTTGACCTCTGGTGGACAAAGTAACCATCTTGGCTGGTGATGGAGGTGGCCGACGTGGTGCCCAAGGGCAGCTCTGATCTAATGAAACTGAGCTGGGAGGAAAAGAAGGCAACACCCAATTTGCGCACTACGGGGCAGGTAGAGGTACAAGCTGGTCGCTATGGGAACAGCGGCAGCGGCTAAGTACCACCGTCCGCCAGACCAGTCAGTAGGCCACCATTTTGGTCACTAAGAAGGGAGCTGTGTCGAGTCTGAAGGGACGAGGAAGTGGACGATGTGACGAACAAGACAGCCCTCTGGGTTACTGGGGACAACACGTGGGTTCTTGGGATAGTCCTGTTGATTAACAGAGATTATACTGGGGTGGGGAGAGGGAAGAAGAACAAGACAAACTGGGCCTGCCACAGCTGACGGCAGTCACCTTAGCTGTCCTAAAAGCAGCACAGGGAACGACGGGGAAGGGGGGTCCCGGGAAGTGCCACTGAAGACTAGGAAAATCCTCCTCAGTCCACCCTGTCTTCTAACAGTCAGTCCGTTCCAGCTTCCTCCTGAAACAGGAAGCTCTTCCTGCCCCCCCAACTTCTCCACAGAGTAAGAACCGGCCGCCGCCCCCACCCCCGCCCCCGCCCCCCAAGACTAAGCCACTTGGAGTTCCAGCCAGACCACTTCCTATTTCAGAAGCGCTACTTCCTGTCCTGGATGAAGGCACTTCCAGTTCCTGCTGCTCCGTTCCTGCCCCTCGGCCAGGCCGCTTCCATCGGGCCCGGGCACTTCTTGTCTGGAGCAAGTCACTTCCTGTCCCAAGCGGCCCGTTTCGCATCAGACCAAATCCACACGCGTGTCCCGACCGGGTGGGATCTTGCTAGTGGCCACTGACAAAACAGGACACTTCTTCTCACGGCAGCTGGCACGACCCAACCACCCCAGGTGGGCCGGAGTGAGAATGTCCAGGCCCGGGGCAGGGCAGAGAAGGAGGCCCCGCTGCCCGCGCCCGGAGCTGGGGTGGAGGGCCCGAGCCTTCCCCATCAAGGCCCCCATTTTTGGCAGACTGAGGGGAGCGGTGGGTAAGAGAGGTCAGAAGAGGGAGCTGAGGGGGGAGTGCTTGCGTCCCCCCACCCGGGAGATGGGAGAGGCCGAGGAGAGGAAGCCGAGAGGGTAAGAGGAGACGCAGGGAGGGGGGTGCTAGGGAAGAGGAACAGACCTAGAGACAGGAGAGAAAGAGAGAGAGAGAATACGAGAGAGAAGAGAAAAGAAGAGAAAAACAGTGAGAGGCAGAAAGGAAGAGGTGCCGACCAAAAGACAGACTGTCCCCGCCCCTAGCTCCAGGTGTGTGGGGGGCACAAGGACGGCTGGGGCACGGCCGGGGCACGGGCAGAAGAGAAGGCTGAGTCTCTGCGGGGCCGCGGGCGGCCAACCCAGGGCAGGAGTCTTCAGGAATCCTAAACGTGGGGAAGGGGTCCACAACAGCAGGGGCACGGGAGCTCGTGGAGCAAAGGGGCCAAGGGGATGCTAGAGGTGTCCCTCCAACTGTGACTTAAACTGGAAGCGCACCCCCAAGAAGGGCTGGATCTGGGAGAGCCAAGTAAGAGAAGCCCTCATACCTTGTAGTAGATGTTGGGGGGGCTCTGGGGGGGCCCATCCTGCACGATATACACAGGATGCCCATAGTCACCACTCACCTTCTCATAGTGGGGACAGAAGGGGGGGTCTGCAGCCCCACCCCCCCGCAGAGCTATCCCTAGCTCCCCAGGCTCAGCCTCCCGAGGCCCCATCCCGCTTCCGCCTCCCAGGCCCAGAGACCCTCCCCTCCCGAAGGAGCCAGGACCAGGGTGGCGACTCTCCGAAGGCTTGGCCCGCCGTCTCCGCCAACACATGGCACCCCCAGCCCCGGCCACGCCCAGCAAGAGCAGCGCCAGCCCCCCCGCTGCCCCGGCCACCGCGGGCATGCTGGGAGGGGGCAGGGGGCCTTCAGCACCCCGGGAGGTTGCATTGCTGGTGGGGTCACCTGGCAGGGAAGGGGTGAAGGAGGAAAGAGGGGGAGGGGCTGAAGGAGCCACTTGGGCATCTGGACACCCAGCCTTGGGGGTCCCCATGGGCTTCCCCAGCAGTGCTCAAGCCCCCTGGGGACCCCACCTCCCCTTCCCCCCGAATCCCACTCAGAATCCAGGTGTGTCCAGCCCTTCAGCTCGGTGCCAAGTAGTCTTCCCCACTTCTCTGACAGCTCTGATTGAATTGGCTAATTAGTTCTAATTGAGTCTTTTCCTCATTTGGCTTTCACTCCCCTCCCAGCCTCCCAGCCTCTCTTCTCTTTCCTGTATCACCTCCCCCCAACACGGAAGGCAGAGGGAGAGGGTGAAGGCAGGGCAGCTGGGGTCCGAGAGCAGAGGAGGTGGGGGGGAAGGCAGGAGGCTGGACCCCTGGTTCCTACCTGGCATGTTCTCCTTCCCAGGCTCCAGACTGTGGGCTGCCCCCCGGTCTCTCTCCATGGGCATTTCAGACACAGGCTTTCTGGGGGCAGCCCCTCCTCGGGGACCTGGAGATGGGGAAGACCCAAGAAAGAGGGGCTGAGACGGCAGCCCCCTGACCAATATGGGACTACCCCACCCTCCCTCAGCTCCCAGCTGTGCGCCAGCCCCCACTCACTTTGTCCCACTCGCAGAAGAACCTTCATGCCTCTCGTGAGGCACACGCCTCCCTGCAAACTCTCCAGGCCTTCCCGGGTCCCATCCGACGTGGCTGGGAGAGAAGAGTCAAAGGGAGAGGTTGGCAGTCCAGAGCCTAGCCCCTATTCCGTCCCCATTCCCAGGCCCTGACACCTCCCAGGGCAGCCGGGGGGCGGGGGGATCAGGGGTCTCTCTGGGCTCCTCCTCTGCCCTCAGTCTCGGGGGCACCTCCCCCTGGACCCTGCCCTCTGCCCAGCAGTACCAATTATGTAGTAATCGTGGTGCGAGCGGAACTCATGGCCCCAGAGGTTAGGGCTATACTCCTGGAACTTGATGGTGAAGCGGAGGTCCAGGTCTGGCCGGTCACAAGTGAGGAGCAGGTTTGGGGCAGGGGGTGCCTCACAGCGCCGGCCCTGGGCACCCCCGACCAGGTACAGCTTGTAGAACTCGTAATTAGGAGAGGAGTGGGGGCCGGGAGGCCGGGCCCGGGGGCAGAGCAGGTCTAGCCGGTCCCCGATCTGAGGGTAGAGCACGTAACCACCCTCTGCCTGGAACCTGTCAAGAGGAGGGTGAGGTGGACAAGGAGAGGTGTCAGAGATCTGGCCCCCTGGAGCTTCGCCTCCCTCACCCCACATCCCTGCAGGACAGGCTTCGTCTGGGTGGAAAGTCTGTTCTGACAGGGCAGGCTCTATGGACTGGAAAGCAGCAGGAAGCCGGGCTCAGAGGTCTCCGGCCCCTTGGTGGGCCCAAATGCACTCTCCAGCCCGCCCTCGCCACACGCACACTGCCATCTCTCGCTCCATCACTAGCCCTGTTGCCATGGCAACAGGATGCCAGTTACCAAGGAGCTGGCCTCTCTGGAACCACGCAGCCCACCCATCCCAGGTGATTTCACTACTGCATGGCAGTCAACCATGGGGGCAGTGCCTCCCCTCCCCCAGGCCACCACTGAATTGGAGGGATTTCAGGGCACAGGAGGGGTGGGGGTTGGGGGGGGTGCCGAGTGTGGAGGGTAATCTGGACCAGTGTCCCAAGTTAGCCGGGCAATGTGACAAGGAGTTAAATGCCTGGTCTGGCAATGGCCCTCGATGAGACTAACCGGAGGCAGGGTCTGGGGGCCAGCTGCCCCAGACATCTCTCTGCTCAGTACCCCTCCCGCCCTAGGGCTCAGACTTCCTAGGGAAAGTGCCCTATTGCTCTGAACTGACTTTCCTAACCACAGCCTCCACAAGCCCATGCCTCCCTCTGCCCAGGCAGCCACCAGCCCGTGACTGCAGCCCCTCCCTGTGTACGAATGGGGATAGGGTCTCAGAGCTAGGTCTCCGGGGGGGACTGCTGCTCAGTATCTTCCCAGACTCCCAAGTGACCCCCTCCCTCCCACCCCACATCCCAAGGAGCCCCCAGAACACCCTACCTCCCTCTGCTCAAGCCTATCAGAATAAGCCTAACTTACATCCTCAGGCCGCACCTGATATTCAAACTGCAGCTGGGAGCTGGTGGGTAGCTGACTGAGAAAAGATATTTGAGATGATACCCAAAGAGACATAGCAGGGAGGGAGGCTGGGAAGTCAAGAGAAGACAGACAATAATCCCAGTTCTCCTTTAATGAGCACGTAATATGTTCAAACACCTTAGCTCTCTAATCCTCATAAAAGGTGTGAGGACTGAGGATACAAACTCAGAAAGGTTAAGTGGCGTGCCCAAGGCCACACAGCTGAGAGCTGCAGAGCCAGGACTAAGACCTAGAATGGGGTGGGCTCCAAACCCACCCCCTTCCCCTTCTCATGGCCTCACACAGCCTCCCCAGGGAAGTGGGACGTTTGCAAAACACAGAACTCTTTTGCTAGCGGGGACCAGACTCTGCACGGAGGCCAGGGACCTGGAAGACCTCCCAAAGGTTCCATCCTACGCAGTGTGACTTGAAGTTTCATGTGACCCCTGGCCTTTTTTCAGAGCAAAGCAAGCATGCCAGGGAACAGAGGGTCTGATGGAAGAGTTTGCAGCAAAGATGGGGGAGGGGGCAAGGGAGTCCTCAGGACTCTAGATGCAAGAGAGAAAGAAGGGGCTCCAGCCTTCTTCCAGAAAAAAAAAAAAAAAAAAAGTCTCCAAGCCAGGAAGGCAGGAATATCTTCTGGTTGGGAACTCCATCCACCAAGGGCTCGATGACCCTCTGGCTGTGGGCAAGAGTTAGGGGACAGACGGTGTGGACACAGTCCAGAAGCCTTGGGTGAGTTGTCCCCAGAGCCCCCACACGGAGCCCCCTTCCCTCCCCTCGTCTACGCCGAGTCCCTTCTGGGGAGGGAGGCACCCTGCCCTTCCCCTCAGCTCTCAGCGGCACCTACTCAGCGGCTCTCCGGAGAGCTGACATTAACCAGGCTCCCTCCAAGCCCAGCCCCCGACAGGACACAAGTCCCTCACAAACCCAAATAACCACTCTACCGCCCTTGCGGCGGCTACCCAGGAACTTTCGGATCTTTGCCCCTGTGGGGTCCTTCCAACTCCCAACACATGGTTGTCGCCACCCACATCCAGCTCTGTCTGTCTGCGACCCAGGAGTCTGGCTCCCAAGATCACCTCTGTCTCGTTACCCATCAGCTCGCATCAGAGCACTAGCACCCCTCCCTCCGGCCTCCTCCCAGCTCCGAGAGCCAGCCCCCCCCAATCCCCAAAGCGCCCCTACTCCCTGCCCGAAGGGTGTGGGGTCTCCCCAGCCCGGGGCCACTTACCTCTTATTCGCCGAATTCCAGTAGACAGGCTCCAGGCTGAGCCCAGACACCAGCCCCAAAATGCCGAGCAGCAGCAGGGCCCCGACTCGCACGCCCCCCGGCCCAGAACGGGGGGCCCCCATGACCCCGCCAAGGCCTGGGGGGCGGGGCACCAACTCCCCCAAAGTCGCTCGCCCCCTGCGGTGACTGCCTCGGCGACCCCGGCCGCTCGGCCCCGACCACCCCGGCGGCGGCCGCCCCCCGCTCCCACGCGGACCCGCTTCCTGCTCTGCCCGCGCCCCTGCCGTGGAGCGCTCAGCCCGCTAGAGCCCTTCCAGGGGCCGCCTGCGGGCGCCCTACGCCCCCGGCCCGCACTCCGGCACCCCGGGATTGCAGGGCCGGTCTAAGTGGGGGACTGGGGCAGCCGGGGGCCGGGCGGGGGCGGCATGGGGCGCCGGCCGAGGGAGCGAGGGAGGGGCGCGAGCCGGAGCCCCAGCCTCGCCGGGATTGAGGGCAGCGGGCTCGGGGAGGAAACCAGTGCCGAGCCCGGGAGGGGGAGTTAAAGGAGTGGCGGGGAGGGGGAGAGGATGGCGGAGGGAAAAGCCGGAGCTGGAGCCGGCGTCGGAGCGGGCGGCGGAGCCCGCAGCCCACGCCCCCCGCACCTCCCTCACCTCGCGCACCTCCCGCGCGCCCCGCCGCCGCCCCCCCCCGCGCCCCCTTTGTCCCCGCCCCACCGCCCCCCCCCACCCCCGCCGCTGCCGCCGCCCCGACGCGTCTGCCCTCCGGCCCGCGGGCCGGCGGGGCAGCAGGAACCTTCCGCGCCCAAATCCAGAAAGGCGCTCGCCCTCGCCGCCCCGAGGAGCCCAGCCCCTCTCGCTTCCACAGCCTCCTCCCCCCGCCCCCCCCCCCAGCCCGAAACGCCGCCGCGGCTCCCGGCAGGTCTGGAGAGAATAGTAATAACCTTGAAGGCTCCGCACTTTACGAAGTGGGCTGAGTTGGTCGTCACGACTACCTGTGTGAAGTGGGGGGCAGAGCCACAGGGCCCCCATTGTAGGGATGAAGAAACTGAGGCTCGGGGTGGGGGTGGGGTGCCGAGACTGGCCCAAGGTCACACGGGGAGCGGGCGATACAGGCGGACACCGGGCCCGGGTCGCCGCACTCCTCCTCCGGCGCCCTGTCCCGTTACCTGGGACTGGGTGCGAGGCAAGAGTTCAGGGGGTAAACTGGGGCCCTCGCTGCCTGGCGGCGGGGAGAACCGGGGCCGGGGGAGAGGAAAGGGAGTACCTATAGCCCCAAACCCACATCAGCCGGAAGGGCTGTTTCCAATTATCCTGGGGGAAGGGAGGAGAATTCGCCTTTTCGGGTCTAAGAACCCTCGCTTTCAGCACCTCTGGGCAGAGGTGACATTCCTCTCCCCGCTCCGCCGTCGCAGGCCTCCAGTCCCCTCGCTCTGATGCTGAGGTCCCACGTCAGATCCCCTGCCCGCGGGCTCTTCGGGGCCCCCTTCTCAGTGTTTGGCGAGGTTGGGGGTGGGGAGCAGCCACTGCTTGAAATAACACAGTCGCCCCCCACCCCCAAAGCAAGCAGATAAATGGAGACACAGGACCGGTGACAGCGGCCGGCTGAGCCGCTCCCGCCCTGGTCCCGCATCTAGCGGGAATACGGAATGTGACGTCTGTGGCTCCTCGGCACCTTTACTCTCTCGTGTGTGTCCTTGACTCTGGCTACTCAGTCGCCTGCCTCCTGGGGGAGTCCAGGGGAGGAGAGGGGGGTGCTCCCGTTCCCCTTCCCCCAGAGCTGAGTAATGGTCCCTGCTGCTGGGTGGTGGGAACTAGTGTGGAGCGCGAGCTAGCGGGTGTCTTGTCTGTCACTGTCTCACGCAGTCACACCCAGCAGTCTGACACGCAGCGCCTGCCACTCCTGCTCAGCCACGCTCACCCTGACCCCTGCCGCCCCCACCTTGGGAGTGAGATTTCAAACAGGTTCCCCCCTTCAGTTTACCGAGTTGCCTAGCAACCCGCCAGTCAATGGCATGAGGCCCCACCCCCACTCACTTGACTTCACACCAAGCTCAGCAGCCCCATTGGCTCCCGCCTAGTCCCACCTCTCAACCCTGGTTTGGGGAACAATATGCCAGCCCCTACCGCTACTGGACAAGCGAGCCCACGGGTACCCCTCCCAGCCCCATCTCCATCATGTGCTTCCCGAAAAAAAGGACACAAAGACTCTAGCACCATATAAAACCTTTTTATGTAAACTCGCCCCCACCTTCCTCGGTCCCTCCCTGTCCCTTCTTGCCCTGGTGAGCATCCGCCATCCCCACGTCTGGGGCCCCCCCACACCACCAGAGCTGCAGCTGACATTCCAGGTGGACGTGGCGCATGGAAAGCAGGGGAAGGTCCACCTCGTGCTCCCCTTCGTCCTCACTCTCCGTGGGCTCGGGAAACACGCGCTGACCGGAGGCAGTCGCCAGCAACGGCAGGCTGGGGTGCAGGCTGCAGGGAGAGAGAGGCGGGCAGGGCGTGTCAGCACCTCCCCGCCCTCCCCAACCTGAGCCCCAAGATCCGCGGAAGTGACGGATCACCTCACTCCGTTGGTGCAGTCCTTCTGGGGCAGAAAACTCAGCACGGGCTCGGCCTTCCCCTCCTGTCCAGCCCCGCTGGTGTCCCACACGGACACAGCCCCATTAGTGCCGCCGCTCGCCAAGAACTGGCCCGTCCTGGGGAAGAGAGCCGCTTGTTGACGTGGGGCAGGGGCCCCTCACACCCGGGGCTTTGGGACCCTGGGCAGGAAGGACCCGGTCACTCACGGATCCAGGTCGAAGTAGATGCGCTGATTGGTGGTCACCTCTCGACTCAGGGAGCACACAGGATGACCAGGCTGCCGGAGGTCCCAGCACAGAAGCTCCGCATCCTGGAGACAGAGCAGGAGGGCCTGGAGCCCGTCCCTCCCCCGCCCACCCTCTCCACCCCCAAACACTCCTGCTTCCCTCAAGGTTTACAGATGCTCCCTTCCCTTGGGTTAATTGTTTCCCACGTCCGTCCCCCAACACGACAGGGACTACATCCCCATGCTGCCTCCTGTGCACCGTCTCTGGAATCTCAGGACGTGACCCTACCTTGCGGGCTCCCGAGAAAAAGCGGTAGCCATCGGGGTGAAAGCAGAGGTGAGTGACACCTCCTTGGTGCCCTCCCAGCAGGGCAAGAGGGGAGCCATCATCACAGGCGTACAGACCCAGGGAACGGCCGTACGAGCCGCAGGCGTAGAGGGGCTGCACTGGGCTGAAGGCTATGCAGGAGATGATGCCACTCTGGCCCTGCTTTCTGGCTAAAAAGGGAAGGAACAAAGTCAGGCGGAGGGAAAGCACACCTGACATGAACAGACTAACCAGTGGTGCATCTGTGTCTCCTGTCCCATAAGCTGGGAATCAAGGCCTCCCCTGTCCCATCGGTCACAGCAGGATAAAGACCTCTGAGGCTCCCCAGACCCTTCCATCCCTGCAAAGGGCCTAAGTGCTCAAGACTTTTTTCCTTCTCAAATTCGTGTCTTCTTGGAGAGATGGAAAGCTGAAGGCTTATAGGAAAATGAAATCAACTTCACCTCCAATTTTCTAGAGAGACCAAGATTTTGGAGAGTGGAAGGGACACAGCCGACAGGGCCCGGGCTCAGGAGTGAAGCAGCTGTTGACCGTGCAGCTTGACCCTGGAAAGTTCCACCCCCTCCCTAAACCTGTTTTCTCCTCTGCCTGCTGAGTACAGCCTGCCTCGCTGGGCTGTCCTGAAGGTGATGGGCCATGCTGGCCCCCTGGCTCACACGAGGCCCCTCTGGATGAGGCAGCGCCCTCTCCTTCCTCCTCCCCTGGGAGGCACAGATGCTTACCAAATGTGGCTCGGACCTCGCAGTCACGGCCAGGCCGGGCCGTGGAAAAGACGCGCACGGTCCTGTTGAAGCCACAGAAGAGCTGGGAGCCATCCGGGGAGAAACAGAGCGAGTGGGCTGCCGTCAGCTCATCCTAGGGGCAGGAAAGCACTGCAAACAGGCCTACCAGAGCCTCGGCGGTCCCCAAGGAGGGAGCTCGGGGCCTGGATGAGTCCTGCGCGGGGAGGTCCCTACCAGGTGGTTGTAGGCCCGAAAGGAAGCCCGGAGCTCTCCGGTGAATGCATCCCAGATGTGAATGGGGTTCTCCCGGCTGCTGCTGGCCACGCTGAGAGAGACACGGACACTGAGGTCCCGGCGCTGTCAAAGGAAGGGGAGGAAGCCAACTGACCGGCCCTCTCTGCTTGCATCCTGTAGGGTATGCCAAGCTGTCTTCCCCCAGAGACCCCTGGCCGCCCCTAGCTCCCTCTCAGTAGAGAGTCCCCTTGAAACTGAGGCAGGGGGACGGGATGGGAAGGGAAGGCAGAGGGCAGGCAAAGGCCATCACTTACTAGGAGGTGTCTGGCTCGCTTGAAGACATCAGAGAGTACCAACAATAATCATAGATGGTGTCGCCTTCCACCATGCGAAGGACGGGGGCCTGGACAGAGAGGCAAGGATGCCTGGGTCACTGGCAGGAATAGGAGGCAGAGTTGTGCCTCTAGCATTTTCATGACGGGGGGTGGGGGACTGTCTGTTGGCACCAAACCAGGCAGAAGGCAGGCGGTATTAATATGAAGAACAGAATCTTGATCTCAGTGCTCGAGGGTGAGCCAGACTTGGGCCACCAAACGCCATACAGGTTTATCCTTTGCATTTTAAACACTTAGGAAGAAGCAAAGAATATCCCAACACAGAAACCAAGAACCAACCATTGATACCAATACTTACTGAGCACCTACTAGATGCCCTTTGATCCTTTAAAAAAATTATTATTATTATTATTTTTAATTTTATTTATTTGACAGAAAGAGACAGCCAGCGAGAGAGGGAACAGCAGGGGGAGTGGGAGAGGAAGAAGCAGGCTCACAGAGGAGGAGCCTGATGTGGGGCTCGATCCCATAACGCCGGGATCATGCCCTGAGCCGAAGGCAGACGCTTAACCGCTGTGCCACCCAGGCGCCCCCTTTAAAAAAAATTATTAAACGGCTCAAACATGCAAAGAGGGTTTTTGTTGTTGTTTGGGTTTTTTTTGGTGGGCGGCAAAACGGAGTTTATGGAGCGACGGTACAAATCTCCCGAAGAGGGAGGGGACCCGAGAGGGTTGCCCAACAAAGAAGTATTTTTAAAGACTCCTGTAACTCCTCCAACGAGCTTAAAAAATAAAATATAAAACAGCTTCTTCCCAAGGAAACCCTCCCTCAGAGGTAAACACTATCTCGAATTCATCGTTCTCATACACCTCTTTAGAAATACATTCCCACAGGGAGGGGCGCCAGGGTGGCTCAGCCAGGTGAGTGTCCCAACTCTTTTTTTTTTTTTTTTTTTTAAAGATTTTATTTATTTATCCGACAGAGAGAGAGACAGCCAGCGAGAGAGGGAACACAAGCAGGGGGAGTGGGAGAGGAAGAAGCAGGCTCCCAGTGGAGGAGCCTGATGTGGGGCTCGATCCCATAACGCCGGGATCACGCCCTGAGCCGAAGGCAGACACTTAACCGCTGTGCCACCCAGGCGCCCCGAGTGTCCCAACTCTTGATTTGAGCTCAGGTCATGATCTCAAGGTCCGGGGATCGAGCCCCGTGTCAGGCTCCAAGCTCAGCGCGGAGTCTGCTTGTTTCTCTCCCTCCCCCTCTGCAAACATACGCTCGCATGCTCTCACTCAAATAGTAAGTAAAAATCTTAAAAAGAAATAGATTCATACAAAAACCCACCAGTCTACCGTTGCCTTGCATGCCTGCCCGTTTAATACCAACGGTGCCAGACGGAGCCTTCCTCTGGGACGGGGAGACGTAAGCACAGTGACGCACCGAGCTCTAACTCAGGCATCTTCGAGGCCGGACAGCAGCCCGCTCACTATCCTTCTCTGCTGACAGTCACCAGTGTTCTTCCGTATTTTGGCGGGTGTGCCTTGAACATTCTGGAGCACGTGTGCCAGGACGGCTCTGCAAGTCCTGCTACGTTACTAGGCTCTATGGCGTGCACGTCACCACCTCTGCTAGTCACACTCGGGCAGAAGTGCCCATCCCGAATCCCCCGGCAACCGGCAGCCTGTCAGGGCCTGCGGCTCGGCGTCCTCCTGCTACTGCCAGACCTTCCACTTGTTCTCAGCTGAAGGCCGCGAAAGAGAATGCCGCTGTGGGATAAACCCGCGGTGTCGTGGGGACCTGTGCTCACTGGTCGCGTGAGTACACCTCTTCGTAACTTCTGCTCCTTTTTCTACCAGGTCGTCTTTTCCTCACTGATGTGAAGGGACTCTTCCAAACATCTGGGTGACCGTCCTGTCAGTTATTTGCTGGCCCTCGGCGTGACGCCATGGCCCCATGACTTCCGTCTCCGCTCCGAACCCACTTATCAGACCACCCGGCACGCAGCTCCACGCGCTCACCCCACAGGCACCTCGAACTCGGCTGGTCTGTGACAGACCCAGCTCCCGCCCACGTTCAAAGCTACCGCTCCCCCTGGGCTCCGCATTCAAGTGTCTAAGCCTCCGACCTGAGCACTAGCCTTGACCACTACAGCTCTTCACTCCCTTCCACTCCTGATCCAGCCCGTGTACGACCGAACAGCTGCCAGCGACACGAACCTCGCCAGGCCCGCCTCCCAGGGCTCCCCGAACGTGTGCACACCCTTCCAGTCCACGCAAAGCCACTGTCTTCCTGCCGGCGTTGCTGTGACGGCGCAAGTCTCCAGGCCTCCCCACACCCTCACACTCCAACCTGCCCGTCTGCTCTCCGCGCTGCGGCCACGTGCAGGCCCTAGAGACCTTGTTACGCTGGAATCCTGCCCAGCATCGTGCTCCTGCTTAAAACATTTAAGGAGTCCACAAAACCCTCAGTATAAGCCCCAATCTCCTTGCCAGGTGGCTACCCCTACTCACCTCCCACGGCTCACCCCTCTAGACTCACTCCTTTAAAATCTCTACATCCCACCACTTTGACTGCCAGTCCCCAGAAGGTGCCAACTGGACCACACCCTCGATCTGTAGGCTTTCACTAGCGTCCAGGTCTGGAATGTTCTCCCTTCACCTCCCTCAACAACTCCTTCTGGCTGAATCCTAATCACCCTTCTGGTCTCTTAGATGCTTCTTCCACTGGGAGGCCTTCCCTAACCCCTCAGCACAGCAAGGTGCCCCACTCCAGGTTCGACAGCCCTCCGTGCTCCTCACACCACACCACGCCCACCTGAGGAGGCAAGAATCACATCTGTCTGGCTCACCAGTTTCCCCAACACCTAGTATATTATTAGCAGTCAATGACAAATGTCTTAATGAGCAAACAAAGACAGGAAACTGTTCCAGTAACATAAGGGCCCCAATAATAAGACCCAAATTAAAGCAGGGGCAGCGCAGTGGGAAGAAGCAGATGGATCTGAAAGATTAAGGGGACTCGATGGAATCTGGTAATTAACTGGATGTGGAAGTCAGGGAAAAGGAAGATTAAAGGATGAGACCCGGGTTTCTGGTTTGGATACCCGAGGTCACCAAGATGGCGGAAAGACTTGGGGTGCACAGGAGAGCCATGAGGTGTCCATGTCCTTGGTGGATGAAGGAGGCTCAGACAGCATAAGCCTCAAAGGAAAAGTTTTTACAAAGAGAGAGCGCAGTTATCTGAATATAGCCTTTGGGAACGAGGACAGCCCCGGCCCGGAACCTGAGATACGCAGGGCACAGAGGATGTGCGGTCTCCCCTGGACAGGGCTAGAGGGGGTGAAGGCCTCAGGCAAGAGCTCCAGTGTAGGGAGAGCACTCAGGGCCGAGGCTGGGGAGTTAGGAAGGGGAGTTCCAGAAAGCTCTGTGAAAAGTCAGAGACGGGAGGAGAGAAATTAGGAGACTATGTTGAGAAGAAGAAACAGGTATTCGGAAATACTCAAAATTGGCCTCCCCCAATTTCCCCATCGACACTAACTGTGTCCACTTCCACATACTGAGCTTGCAGACGCAGAAAGCGAAATTCTCTAACGAGTGAAGCTGTGATGGATTGGTGCACTCAGAGTGCTAACAGCAGATCAAAAACAAAAAGCACGAGAGCTTCTGAAAACAAGTCAGCTATCTGTATCACAAGACGTGAAACAAATATTGATACTCCTGACCCGGAATATTTCTTACTCATAAAATCTCTCTTATGAAAAGAAGCGCCATCAAAACACATGAAGATGATCACTGAATAATTTATGATACAAAAATCCTGGAAACCCAAATGTCTGAAACAGGAGACTAGGTACGGGAATGCCTGATCAGAGGTGCCCAACACAGCATCGGACACCAGGACACGTGACTACGGAAACCAAAGCACCATGGAAACCACTTAGAATACAACTGTTAAGAAATAAAAAGGCAGGGGCGCCTGAGTGGCTCAGTTGTTAAGCGTCTGCCTTCGGCTCAGGGCATGATCCTGGCGTTCTGGGATCGAGCCCCACATCAGGCCCCTCTGCTGGGAGCCTGCTTCTTCCTCTCCCACTCCCCCTGCTTGTCTCTCTCTCTCACTTGCTGTCTCTGTGTCAAATAAATAAATAAATAAAATCTTAAAAAAAAAAAAAAAAAGAAATAGGCGGTCCCCCGAACAGTCTGCTATAGGATCACAACCACGTAAAAAGCTTCTGTGTTTGGAAGCTTGGAAAGAATGGACAAAAATGCAAAGGGCTGACTTTTGTAGAGTGCTGGCTAATGATGGCTTTTCCCCTTTCTAACATTCCCGCTTCTCGTAAACCAGCTGGTGCAACCCATTCCCAACCTGCCGCGTTTCCAGAGGCTCTTCTCACTAGCCCCGCTCCTGGGCTCTTGCAGGAGGGCCTGGCGCGCCGCCTGGCCCTGAGACACCACCGGTTTCTGCCACAAGACCCAGGGGCAAGTGCAGGGAGGCAGGACCGGCTCCCTGCCTCACAGCCCACAGACCCTCCTGCGGTGCTCGGTGACGTTCACGCCCACTGGCACCTAAGAGCTTGCTCCCCTCTGTGCCCAGCATCCTCTCCCCCAGGACATCAGCTCGGTTCACTCCCTTCCTTCCTTCACGTCTCTGCTCAAATGTCACCTTAACAGCGAGGTCTTCCCCGACCATCCCTTTTAAAATTGCAGTCAATTGCCCCAATCCTCTTCCTTGCTTTATTTTCCTTCACGCCACTTGTCAGGTGTATCTTTTACTTGCTTGTTTCTTTATTCCCTATTCCCCGCACTGGATTATAAACGATCACGCAAAGAGGACAGGGACTTGTGTCTGGTTCTGTTCCCGACTAACCCCCAGCACCTGTAGAATGTGCTCAACAAAAACGTGTTCCCCAAACGGATCAAGGCAAGAGCAAGCGGGGCCCTCCGACACTCTCGTCTCTCCCAGCGCTTGACTTCCGGAGCGCCCGCAGCCGCGGCCTTCCCTTGTCACCGGCCGTCGCTCCCACGGTCGAGCCCCGGGCCTTGTCCTCCCGCAAGCTCTGACTCCCGTCTCCGACCTCTGCAGCTGACCTGCTCTACTTGTACCACCACGATTACTCTGCTTCATCAAAAACGCACTTACACTCCATTTCTTTACCTGCTTTACATCCGAGTCAACCGAGTCCACACACCCTCCTGCAGACACTCAGGACACCCTCACCTTTCTCTTCCGGCAAACCCCAGCCCGACGGTCCTCCTACTCCCTGCTTGACTCAACTAATACCAATGACTGGCGTTTACGGAATACAGAACGGGCACCGGTTCATACACGTTACATTAATTCTTTTAATTCTCACAACTACCCTGTGAGCTAGGCGCCACGACGCTCATCGTCACTTCACAAACCGAGAAAACACAGCCCGTTCACTTGCAGGGGAGAGATGCACAATGAAGTCACCAGACCTCACTGTAACGGGTGCCAACAAGTTTCCAGTGGGCCCTGAGCACAGACCAGCAACGCTACCACGATCCTTGCTGCCTCTGATTTCCGACTCCCCGGCACCAATCATTCACATCTTCTGCGCTCTCCCCACAGACCCCTTCCCTCAGCCTATAACCTCCCTTCACGCTTCACTGAGAAGTCAAGCGAGGAGATAGGAAATCCTCCCGCCCCCCGAGCCGCTGCCTCTCTTCCTACTACAAGAGAGAACTCTGCCCCTAACAAATCCTCTGCCGTGCTCCGGATCCTGTCCCCAGCCAGCCGCTCAGGGACCCTCTCACCTCCAGCATCCATTCCTCCCTGTCTACTGGGTTATTCCTGACCCTGCAGAAGCACCCCATTAACCCTTCTTTGGCCCCATATGCCCTCTGGTCACCATTCCATTTCTCAACTCCCTTCCACAAGAAAACTTTCCAAAGAATCGTCTCTACTTCCTCTTTCCCTGCCCTACTCGGCTTCTGCCTCCATCACTCCTCTGAAAGTGTTCTTCCCCAGGTCACTAATGTCTTCTTGGATCATTCTCTAAACTTGTCTCACCCTCAACAGCATTAGACCTGACTCTTTGCCTCTACTTTTGTCGCCCCTCCTGCCCTCCACTCTGTCTGCTGGAGCGCTCCAGCTACACTCGAGACTGAATCCGCTAGAAGACACCAGGTACTCCGCTTCCCAAAGTACACCCCTAGTCCCAATTTCTCCCTTAGTTCACGTCGCACAGGTTTAAACACGCCTGACTTGTCCCAGTACCTCTTCATACCTGTTTCCTTCCCACCTACCCAGCCGCAAGCACCCGGACCTTTGACTGCTTCCTTCCCTGCACCTTCACATCCAATTGCCCTCCACGTCCTACAAAATACACTTCAGGTCCACCCACCCCTCTCCATTTCTCCTGCCACCACCCCAGCCCAAGCCACCACCGTTTCCCACCCGGACCATGACAGATGCATCCTAATGAATCCCAACTTCACTCTTGGCCTCCCTTCTGTTCCCTGAACACACAAAGCTCCTGCCCCACTCTGGGGCTCTGTAACGTTATTTCCTCTTCTTGGGATTTTCTTTCTACAGCTCTTCACACGACTGATCCCATCATCCTTCACGTCTCAGCTCAAATGTCTCCTCTTCAGAGAGCCCCTCCCTGACCAGTGTATCTAAAGTGGTCTCCTCTAGGGAGTCCCCCTCATTCTGTTGCTTTCCTTCACGGCATTTATCATAACGCGTGATGAACCGCGTTATTTATCGGTTTACATGTGTGTTGTTTAGCTGCCACATGAGAAAGCAAACCAGCTCTTCATCTGCCTCCTTCAACACTGCATCCCAGTGCCAAACACAGTAACTGATATGTTGGTGGTCATTCAATAAACATCTGTAAGTCAACTGAATACTGCCCTGAAAAACCCACCACTCTATTACAGAAAACACATAGTCACAACTGAAGAAGGACAGACACCTCTTTAAACTTCACATCCTGCCTACAAAGTGCCACCTATGTACATTCATGAAGAAACATTGTGTGTGAACAGGAAACATGTGGATTCAACTTTCTCCATCTATGCAAAGGGCTGAAATGTGTGGCATAGGTGAGAGGACACAGGTAGCCCCTACCCTTACCATCTCTGCATATTCCAGCTGTTCCCCCTCACTGTACAGCTCCGGGGGTAGGTTATAGATCCTCAGGATGTTATCGGCACTATTAGTCAAGATGCAGGAACCATCAGGAGCCCTATAAGAATAGGAAAGAGTTAGAAAGCTGGACAGGGCTCTCTTTTCCAAGTGCACGGTGAAGACTGAGCCTATGCCTGGGGTAGGTAAGCCCCCACCCGCCCAAAGCCTTGAGGAAAGCACAAGACACATAATCCTAGATGAAATTTAAGCTCTGTCCAAGAGGAACTCTTACTCCTTCTCCCAGGTTACTGGGGTTGTTTTATGGTGCAAATCCTGAGCATGGTTATCTCCCCGCCCCATTATCCTTACTTACCACTTACAGCCTTTCAAGAAGTTTTCGGGTTGGGTGCTGAACTCTGACCAGGAACCACTGAGAAACCGAGGTAGCTGCGAGAAGCTGTAGTTCCAAGTGCTGGAAGGAAGATGGGGGGACAGCAAACCTAGGTCAGCAAAGCAAGGAGGAAGGAGGCCTGAGGGGGGCCCGGAAGCGGGGCTGAGGACGGGCGGATACGCGTGTAGTACACTTCCACGCACCTCCAACTCCCGATCTCCTCGGGCCCCCGCGGCCCTGCCATCACCACTTACGTGTATCCCTCGTCCTCCGGGGCGGGGTCCTCAGACACACCTTCTACGGCCTCTCCGGGCCCCGACTCTGGCCCGTTCGGTTCTTCTGCAGGAAGGCTCACGTTTTCACAAAGTTCTGGCTCCTCAATTCGAGGGCTCAACTCGCTAGGAGTAGCGAGGCCCGCTTCCGGGGCGGTGGAGGCAGAAGCTGACCCGCCCTCCCCCGGCTCCTGGGAACCAGCCGTGGGATCCGGGGACGAGCGGGGCGGGTCGTCCCCAGCAGCTGGTGGTGGCAACAGTTCGGGGTCCGTATTTTCATCCGTCGGGGAAGCCTGAGGAGAGAGGCGGGCGGGGGCGGGGGCCAGGTCCGCAGCAAGGCGGTCCGGGGCTAACCCGGGCGTCTCCGGCGCGCTCATGCTGCCGAGGAAGCGCGGGCACCGGCCTCGGCCGCAACCCTCGTCCCGTGGGCTACCAGCCGCCTTGCCCGTGCAGCGGCCAACGCGGCCCCAAAGTTCACTCGGCTCCCGGAAGCGGACCTGGAGAACCCGCCAGGGCCTTCCTCCTTCTTCCGGGAGGGGGCGGAAGACCCCCGGGAGGCGAGCCGGACAGGTGGACACGCCGATGTTGCGAGCACGGCGTCCCTCAGCCCGGTCGGTCGCCAAGAGCCGTTAGCTCTCGCGGGATTTGGCCCCACCTTTCCATTGGACCTCCGCATCCCGGATCGGATTTCGCGGGCGACCCACGGGAGGGGCGGGGCAGGCACGTAACAGGTCACGCAGGTTTACCGTTCCCATCAAGCCGTGGGGCTCCTGGTGGCTGCTGGGTGTTGTAGTCCGAGAGCTTCTGCCGCGGCGAGAAGTGCCTGAGCTCCCCCTGCCGTCTCCCTCCGGCACTCGTAAAGCTCCTACTCCCCCCTCACCTGCAGAGGGCGCTAGCGCTATGTTTGATTTTTACAGGTTTTGACCCTCTTTTGCTTCTCAATCCGCCAAATTCCTCAGACTTCCGTCTCTTTTCATTCATTCATTCAGTGTTTATTATTGAGCTCTTCCTTGCTACCCCGTATTGTACTAGGCACTGAGAAATACAACAATGAATCAGATAATAGACAAGGTCTCTGCCCCCGAAGGCTTACGCTGCTGTGTATTTAAGGCAAGGAACAAATCTTTGCAGAAAACGATTAGGGCTGGGAAGGAAATTAAACAAGATGGTGTGATACAGAGTATCTGAATGAATTCGTTGGATTCGGATATTAAGGAAGTCCTTTCTAAAAGGACACGTTTTAGCTGCTGAAAAGAAACTATCCAGCTATCTGGGAGAGGAATGGCAAGTGCAAAGGACCCTCTTCCTTCCACCTTCATATTTGAGACAGTGTCAGGGGTCTTCTAAAATGGTTTCCACCAATTCCGCCTTCACAGCTCTGGCCTATCGAACTTCCCCTCCCCAGCGTCGAGTAGCTACAGGACCAACACGGCGAGAATCCCCACTGTCTCCCCGCCCTCATCTCGGACTCTGTTCCCACCGCCTCCGCCCGCCGGCGAACTGCTTGCCCTTACTTGTCATGGCGACTGTCCAGCTTTGTGCCAGGAGCCTCGCGGGGGTTGCTGGGATTGGGATTTTCCCCTCCCATGTGCTCCGACTGGCGCTAAAAGTTTTGAGCCTCTGAAAAGTCCAGAGCCACGATCCTGGGCGCAGGTAGTCGCTGGGCTCCGGGGTCAACTGGCGTCCGGCCTCGGAGCGTGCTTCCCAGGACGGTGACACGCTCCCCTGAGGTTCGGGTAAGCTCCTGACTGAGCCAGATGAGTCCTCTCTGAGTCACCGGCTCTCGGCTCCGTGTATTTTCAGCTTGGGAGCATTGTTGGGGGTCTGGGAATGGGGCACTGGGACTTAGCGATTTGGGGGAATGGAGGTTTGGCTGGCGGCACCAACCTAGGAATGCAGTGTTGGGAGGCGTGGGTGTAGGTGATGGGGATGTTAGGACCAGCCGGACTCGGAGCTGAACGGGAGAGTGGGACCTGCAGCCGGCCTAAGGGGTTCTTCCCCACCCCACCCCACCTCCCATCCCAGTGCTGGGTGTGGGGAACCCTGAAATAAGGCGCACGAAGCATCAGGATCTGAGATTTACGGGTCTCGGAATTTTGGGGACCCATGGCCCCAGGTTTTCGAGCGCACCGCATCCTGGTGGAACCTCGGGCTCCATTCCGAAATGATTATTTGGGGGTTGATCCAGGAAGCCCAATCTGCTAAGGTCCCATAACTTCCGGACCTTTGTCCTTCCTGAAGGGATCTTTCCAACCGGTCCCCAGCTCCGCTAGATGGAGAAAATCCAATTGGACTGTCAGTCGTGGAAGTGGGAAGTGCTCCACGAGAGGTTTGCCCGCGAAGCCGGGCAGGACTGTCCAGGTCCGAGAGGCCCGCGAGCCCTGTTATTGTTTGGCTGCACATTTACATTTCTGCCACTTTGCCGCAGCGTTTCCGGTTTCTTTTTTCCGGAGCAGCTCACTGTTCACCCGTGGAAAGGGAAGAAGAGAGAAAATGTCATTTAGCTTGGCTCCGCTTCCGTGCGGAAGGCGCCTGCCAGCCCCCTCCTCTCCTTTTTTTTTTTTTTTCCTTCCTCGACCACTTAGCTGCCGCTTCGGGGAGGGAGGGAGGGAGGGTCTGTTTTGATGCAAACCTCGATCCCTCCCCCTCTTTGAGTGGTGTGCTCCACCCCGTCGGCTGCAATCCCGGCGGACGCTACCACTGCGAGGGACGGGGTTTTAAAAAGCGTGCCGACGGCTAAGCCCTGGGTATTTGCGAGAAGGGGTTCGTTTGAGAGTGAAACGATGACAGAGTGCGACGATGCGCCGTTTATTTGTGGCCGAGACCCGGTTTCTTTGGCATCCGGCTCTGGGCTCAGCCATTCCGATTTCGGACGCAGAGCGAACGTCGTGGGGGCGGAAGGGGCGGGCCTGGAGGAGGCGGGGCCAGCCGAGCCGAGGGGAACCGAGTAGAGCCGAAGGGAGCCGAAGGGACGGGGGTCCGGCCTCCCGCCCGCCAGTCCCTCCCAGCGCGGTGCTTCCAGCCTGCGCTCGCTCACCTGCGCACCTGCTCCGTAGCGGCCTCTGCGCGCCGCGCGTGTGTGCAGCTTGTTCCGAAATCGAGGTAGCATTTAAACCCACGGCAATTAGACGAGTTTTGGCAGCTAATCCCCAGCGTGTCAAAATGCACATTTTCGTCGCCCCGGAGAAGGTTGTGCCTCTTCCCAGTCAGTCTCTGACCCTCGTCCTTATTTTGAGTTCTGTCACCGGTTCTGCCCGTTGGAGAACGTCCTGTAAACGGACCCACGCAGTATGTTCTCCTTTGTGTAGGCTTCTGGTGGGCAGCATAATGCCTGTGACATCCGTCCGTGTTACTAAATGTATCGGTAGTGTATCAGCGTTTTGCTCCTTTGTATTTAGCGCATCTCGTCGGATGAATAAACCGTGGATTGTTTATCCATTCTCCTTTCGGTGACCATTTGAGTGGTTTCCCATTTGGGGTTATTTCGAATAAAGCTGCTATTAACATTCTTGTACAATTCTCTTTGTGGTCATATGTTTTCCTGTTTTTTTGGATAACTGCTTGGGTGTGGAATTGCTAGGTAAGAGAGAAGATCTAAACTTAGTTTTTAAAATCCTCACATTTCAAAGTGGTTGTCCCGTGTTACATTCCCACCAGCAAGAGCCGCCCTTCCTCACATGTGGTTTGTCAGTCTTTCTAAAGTGGTTCATCATTGTGGTTTTCATTTGCAGCCGTCTTAGCTAGGATCAGTTTCCACGTGCTTATTGGCTAGTCCTATGTTGTAAATGGAAGTGGGTCTTCAAATCCCCCCCCCTTTTTTAAGTTGGTTTATTTGCTTTTTTAAATTGTGTTCAGCTGCATGTAGCTCTTATGTATTCTGGATAGGCCTCTTTTGTCGGTATCTGTGTTTTCTCCTGACCTGTTGCTTACCTCTCTGTCAGTGTCTAAGAAGGAGCCCCAGAAGATTCATCTTCTGTCTTTCAAACGTTTTCTGTGACCTGTTTAGAAAATTTTTGCTGACCCTAAGGTCATGAAGATACTCTCTAGGATATTTTCTTCTAGAACCTTTACGGTTTTAGGTTTTATACTTAGGTCTATGAGCCATAATTATTAACTAATTAATTTTAAAATAATTTTTATCATGGTGTGAGGTAGGGGTTCTTTTGGGGGGGGTTCCTATATAGATATCCTGTTCTTCTAGCTCCAACTTGTTGAAACAGCCCTCCTTTCCCCCCACTAAATTGCTTTTAATTGGAGTGCTTGGTCTATTTAATTTAATGCAATTCTTGTAAGGTTTGGGTTTAACGCTACTATGTTAATGCTGTTTTCTGTTCTGTTTTTTCTTTGTTCTTCTTCTCTTCAAACATTTGAAGAAGAAACAACAGCAATCTTACACAAACTTTCAGAATATAGAAGAGGTAACGTTTCCCAATTTCATGATATCCTGAGAGTCCTGATACCAAAACCAGACAAGGACGTTATGAGAAAAGACATTTAGACTAATATTCTTGCAAAATATCCAGGTATGCATATTTGCATAATATATATGCAAAAGTCTGACAAATCTTAGCAAATCAAATCTGATAATCTGTAAAAATGATAAATACATCCTGACCAAGTGGAGTTTATCTCTGGACTGCAATGATGTTTTAACATTTAAAAAAATCAGTCAGTACAATTTGCCACATTAACAGATCGAAGGATAAAAATCCGATGATTGGGGCGCTTGGGTGGCTCAGTCCTTAGGCATCTGCCTTCAGCTGGGATCATGATCCCCAAGTCCCAGGATCCAGTCCCACATCGGGCTCCCTGCTCAGCAGGGGGTCTCCTCCCTCTGACCCTCACCCCACTTGTGCTCTCTCTCTCTCAAATAAATAAATAAAATCTTTTTTTAAAAAGTCCTATGATCATTTCCACAGATGCATAAAAAGCAGTTGATATTATGCAATACCTAGTCATGATTTTAAAAAAAGAAGAAAGAAAGAAAAGAAAAGCCAATCTCCCAGCAAACTAGGAAAAGGAAAACTTTCTCAGTCCAATAAAGGGCACCCACAATCAAATTATCATCAATACATAATCATGATAGACTGAATGCTTGTTTTCTAAAATCAGGAACTAGAAGAGGATTTGATTCTCACCCCTGCAACATTATACTGAAGGTGTTAACCAGGCTACTAGGAGATTCATTGAAAAACTGTCATGAGGGGCACCTGGCTGGCTCAATCAGTAGAGCACGCCACTCTTGATCTTGGGGTTTTAAGTTTGAGCCCCACATTGGATGTAGAAATTACTTTAAAAAATCCTTTAAAGAGGAGAACTATCATGACTTATAGCAAGGTCACAGGTTTTCAAAAGCGATATGCATAAAGTGCATTTTTATATAATAGCAACCGTTGAATCTGAAGTCAGAAAATAAATTGTAAAAACAATGCCACTGACAAAGCATCCAAAAACATGGCATACCCAAAGATAAATTGAACAAAAGGTGGACAAGGTTTCTATATTAAAAACTGCAAAATACTGCTGAGAGAATTTAAGGAAGATTTAAATAACAGACTACCGTAGATGGAACACTCAATAGTGTTGAGATGTCCGTACTCTCCAAAATGATTTAATTTAATCCCAATCAAAATCCTAGCAGGTCTGTGTGTAGAAACGGACAAGCTGATTCCCAAATGAAAATGTAGTACAAAGTTGGCGGCCTGAAACTAGCTGACTTCGAGATCACTATAAAGCTCCCGTAGGACAACAACTGAACAGAATAGAGCCCAGGAAAAGACACATAAGTTTAGTCAAATGGTTTTCCGCAAAGGCCCCCAAATGAATCCACCGCGAGGAAGGAAAGTCTGAAGAAGAGATAGTGCTGAAACAACGAGCGGAAACTCGGACTTTGACCCCTACCTCACACCATTCACAGTTTGAAATGGATAGTAGACCTAAGCATAAAATGTGTAACTTTCAGAAGGAAACACAGCAAAGTGTCTTAGGCTTGGTGGGCCTGGGTTACAAGGTTGTATCAAAATGTGTCCAATTTTGTTATCTAAGTGGTAAAATTAAGATCGTGCATTTCAACTTACATAGATTTTACCTCAAAAACATTTGTGGGCTTCTGGGGAGCGGCTGGGGGTTTAGGGGAGACAATAAAGGCAGAATGTTGATTATTCTTGAAGCTAGAAGATGGATACATGGGGGCACATCATTCTTTTTTACTTTTTTATGTGTTTGAAATTGTAGTAAGTCTTATGCAATTTTCTTTTTTAGGTTTTTTTATTTTGGAAAAACAGATGAGAATAATACAATACTTATATTTCCACCAAATAATTATAACACTTAACATTTTATCTTATTTGTGTCCCTATTTTAATATACAAGTAATGTATGACTACCATCTTTTTTTATTTTTCTTCGTTAATGAAGCTAAAACCCTCTGACAGTACCCCCAGTCCCATGAGCATACGTATCTCCCTCTCTCTGAGACCATCACTATCATAGATTTGTGAGTTTTTATTCTTGCCTGTCTTTCGTACTTTCACATATATATGTTTATAAGCAGTAAATACAGTTGACCCTTGAACAACACAGGTTTGAACTGCGTGGGACCACTTAATACATGGGTTTTTTGGATAAATACAGTACAGTATTATGAATGTCTTTCTTTTTTCCTGGTGATTATCTTAATAGCATTATCTCTAGCTTGCTTTTTTTTAAAGATTTTATTTATTTTTTTGAGAAAGATAGAGGGAGAGAGTGAGCACGAGCAGGGGGAGGGGCAGGGGGAGAAGCAGGCTGTGTGCTGAGCAGGGAGCCCAACGTGGGGGCTCCATGACTGAGCTAAAGGCAGACACTCAACCAGCTTAGCCATCCAAGCGCCCCTGTCCCTAGCTTACTCTAAGACTATGGTATATAAGGGGCGCCTGGGTGGCTGGGTTGGTGACACATCTGCCTTAAGGCTCGGGTAGTGATCTTGGGGTCCAGGGATGGAGCCCCTCGTTGGACTCTCTGCTCAGTGGGGAGTCTGCTCCTTCTTTCCATCTGTATGCTCTGTCTCTCCTTCCCTCTCAAATAAATAAATAAATAAATAAATAAATAAATAAATAAATAAATTTCTAACATAATATATATAAAATATATGTTAATTGATCGTTTATGTTAGTGGTAAGGCTTCTGCTCAACAGTAGGCTGTTAGTAGTTAAATTTGGGGGCAGTCAAGAGATCCGCACGGGTTTTCAACAGCACGCGGGACGCTGCCCCAACCCCCACGTTCAAGAATCAGCTGTAGTCATTTTGTATTTATAGCTCACATAAACTCCTTACGTTACTGTGGTTGGCTCCCCCCCCAAACTGTATTTTTTTTATCCACCTGTGAGCTCTATCTAGTTACATATACACAGATAAATTCATTTCCTCAAACTGCTGCTGTAAATGTCTCTTGTATTTCGTGGAGCCATTCCCTGCTGGTGGATAGTAATGTTTCTCATCACCCATCGTGGAGAACCACACTGACACGCGCATAATTTGTGCAAAACTCATGCTGCTGCCCCAGACAGCCCTCTTCTAAGGGGGTCTACCTAGAAGTGGTTTTGCAAAGTAGTAAGTGGCCAGACACTGCCTTAGTACTTTCCAGAATCATCTTGGTTTTTTCCCCAATCAAACAGCTTTCAGCCAAGGACGTTTTTTACACCAGACTCTGGATGAAGCCAGTGGAGCATAATTATTGAGAGCCTAGGTGTGGGCTTTGGACAGCCCAGGTTCAGATCCCTCGCCCTGCCCCTCGGGAAGTTTCTGAACCTGGATAAGTGAGTTAATTCCTTCAACCTCAGTTCCCTCCACTGATGATACCTATGGTACTGGCTTCTTGAGAGGATTAATGAAGTAAGCCACCAGGAGCGTGGGCCCCTGTGGGGATGGTAAACAGCAGCCACTGTCGGGATGGTGGTGGGCTGGGCCCCTCGATGGAGTCCCAGCTGGGTCTGTGGCCTCCCCAGCCATTTGCAAAGTATGATTCAGCTTCTGAAAATTTTGTTTAATGGCCCTTGACGCTCATCCCTGAGAAGTGCCTGCTCTGAAAAGGTTTCCTAGTGATTGTGCCTGCGATGTCGAACTCATGAAATGGGACAATCTATAAACAAACACGTTTGTCGAGCTCTTAGTATGTGCCGGGCACTTTTCTCGGCTCTATACGTTACCCATAATAAGTAGGGCACTATTTTCGACCAAGGGACACGGAGGCCCAGAGAGGTTAAGTAACCTCCCCAAATTACACAGCTAATAGGTGGCGAGCCTGGGATGCAGGCCTAGCCTGCTGCTCGTGTCTCCCGGTCCTGGGTACTTTCATATAAAGATGAGCAAAACTCCACGCCTGTATGTGAGGAAGCCAAAAGACCAGCCCGTAAGGTAGGTGAGGTCACACAGCAAGTGTAACAGTACATTTTGACTTCTGAAACTCCCTTCCATAAAATCTCAAAGTTTTGATCATTGATGGGGGGGGGGTCCTGGTCGTTTCCCGCCAAGCCAGTGTTTGGGATCACTCCTGCCGCCCCCTCTTGCCTTCCTCCTTGCACGGGCATTGTCCATTCGCACCCCCACCCCCACCCCTCAGTGTTGGCAGCTGTGATGAGGAGGCCTTTGCCAGCCTCTTCGCTGGAGGACTTCCGCCAGCCAAAATCTAACCCTCCAGCCTGAACAAAAGAGAGCTCTGCAGAGAGAGTGGTCTGTGTTGAAGCAAGCATCTTCCTCCTAGATGTCTGAATGGTCATTTTCAATAAAAGCTCATTCGTTCACCTGTGTGTGCTGTGGGTGGGTCCCTTCCCCTCTCTCTAAGAGGCGGATTCCTCACTTATCAGGGTCACCTGTTGCGGGGGGGCTCAGGGGCGGCAAGTGTGGTTCTCTGGACAAACGAATTAACCCACATGAAAGGATTTCACAAACTCTGAGTATGTAAGAAATCAGGCCCTGGGAGCAGGTGAATGTTGGCGGGGGGGTGGGGTGGGGGGGGAGGTGATCATGGGAGGCACTGCTGGGGTCAGGGGTGGGGGTGATGGGCTTGCCCTCGCTCTACAAGACAGAAGTAATGAACGGGGCCGTCCGCAGAGGGAGTGCCCCCCCCTCGTCCCGCCCCAGCAAAACTCAGGACAAACTTGGTGTCTGGGGAAGATGTCATGAGACGGTGGCAGCATAGCTTAGGGCACCCGGGACTGTGACACACACACACACACACACACACACACACACGCCGTCTGTCCCCCCCCCCCCCCCCCCGCAACTGCTCGCTCCTTGGACAGCTCACAACCTGCTCACGGCCTGGGCACAAGTGTTCTGTCACTCACCGCAGTCAGTGAGCCCCAGCGAGCGCAGGGCATTTTGCTAGTGCTGTGCTGAGCGCAGCAGGTAATAAGCCTGCCCCGAGGACCTTTAAGAAAAGGTATCAGACAGTGTCCCGGGCACGAGACTTAAAATCGGGTGACAGTTTGGCGGGCAGTCTTTGCCTGGGTGGTCTGGACAGACATCACTGAGGAGCTGTGATGGTCAAGATGAGGCCCTAGAAGGCCCTCCCCGCGGCAGTGGCCGGACCAGGGTTCCCAGTAGAGGGAACCACTGGCCGGGTGAACTGGGCTGCGTCTGGCAGCAGAGAAGGGCAGCCAGCGGCTGGAGAGAGCTAGAAGATGAGCTCAGAGAGGCAGGCGGGGGAAGCCTGAGGACTCTGTAAGCCACGGGTGGGAGTGGAGATAGCGGTTTTTGAGGAAGCTTTGTGATGAAGGGGGTCAGGTGGCAAACGTGGGGGTCCATGGAGGTACCCTCCCCCAGGTGGAGGGTGTGGGCTGACATGTCTCATCCTTATTACCAGGACGGAGGGTAGAAGTAGGGTACCCTTTCAGGAAGGCTTGTGGACTCATTGGTGGGAAGGCTGGGATTCCCTCTCCGGTTATGTGTGTGCCTCGAGGACGAGGACAGGTGGGGTGGGCTGGGTCATCCACGGGCTGGGCAGGAGCAGCCCGGCTCCTGGGGAGGCCAGAGGCCGTGGCATCTCAGGCCACGGTACGGTGCTGGTGGAGGGGTCCCTCCCTTGGGGTTGGGGAACCTGGGGTTGGGCATATCTCAGGCTGTACCCCCACTTTGCTCTCCACAGCGGCCACGCTCCCTTCCCAGGAGCTGCGATGCAGGACCCGCAGTCGGAGCTCACCATCGACCCCCCTCTGAGCCAGGAGACATTTTCCGAATTGTGGAATCTGTAAGTAGAGGGCAGGGCAGGCGCCCTACCAGCCTCCCGGGACCACTGTCCCGTCCTGCCCACCCACCCCCATCCCCAGCCCCCTGGTAGAAGCCTGTGGGGAGCAAACACCAGCACTGACGTTCTGCTCTTGTCTTCCAGGCTTCCTGAAAACAATGTTCTGGTAAGGACTGGATGTGGGGAGGGCCAGTGGGGGGCCAGGGGCTGGGGACCTAGCCCTCCAACTCTTGTCTCTCCACGTGCAGTCTTCCGAGCTGTCCCCAGGAGTGGATGAACTGCTGCTCTCAGAAGGCGTCGTGAACTGGATGGACGAAGGTTCAGATGACACTCCCAGGATGCCAGTGGCTCCCGCCCCTGCGGCCCCTGGACCAGCCATCTCCTGGCCCCTGTCATCCTCTGTCCCTTCCCCGAAGACCTACCCTGGCACCTATGGGTTCCGTCTGGGGTTCCTGCATTCCGGGACAGCCAAGTCTGTTACTTGCACGGTCAGTGGCCCTAACAGGCTGCTTTCCATGGGACTGTTCGGTGCTTGGCCATATCCGCTTGGGTTTTTCTGTTTGGGACTTTGAATGCTGCTCCTGTCTGCACCTCCTGTCAGTTTTACCTCTTTAGTCGGTGACCTTGGGCTTTCACCCTTCCCATCGTATGGGGCCGTGGAACCCTTCTTCATTTTCCTGCACCGATTCAGTCCTTGGCTTTTTAAAGTAAGCTTCTGGGATTCAGACCCCACCCCCGCCATGTCCGGCCACCCTCCCCATGCAGCATGTGGCTTCTGGTGGGTGCTTCGGCTGTTGTCCATTTGACCCCTCCCCAGGCACTCGTCCCCTGACCTGCCCGTCCCTTCTCCTCTCCTTACAGTACTCCCCCTCCCTCAACAAGCTGTTTTGCCAGCTGGCAAAGACCTGCCCTGTGCAGCTGTGGGTCAACTCCCCGCCCCCACCCGACACCTGTGTCCGCGCCATGGCCATTTATAAGAAGTCGGAGTTCGTGACAGAGGTTGTGCGGCGCTGTCCCCACCACGAGCGCTGCTCTGATGGTAGTGATGGTGAGCAGCCGGGGGCGATGGACGCGACGGGGGCCGGTGCCCAGAGGCCCCCAAGCCCTGATTCCTCCCTGATTGCTTGTAGGGCTGGCCCCGCCTCAGCATCTCATCCGGGTGGAAGGAAACTTGCGTGCCAAGTACTTGGACGACAGAAACACTTTCCGACATAGCGTGGTGGTGCCCTATGAGCCGCCCGAGGTCTGGTTTGTCATCTGAGGTCTCTGGGCGGAGAGGGCTGGAGGGGTTCGTCAAGTGGCAGATAGGGGGGCTTTCTCCTTCTATCAAGCTCCCCATGGCCCCGGGAGGTGTGCAGAGCCATATGGGTTATCCCCGTTCCACGGTTGGGGAAACTGAGGCCTACAGAGACTACAGGCCCTCCCGGGGGGCAGGGTGGCCTGACCTCGGGGCTGTCTTCTGTCTCAGGTCGGCTCTGACTGTACCACAGTCCACTATAACTACATGTGTAACAGTTCCTGCATGGGAGGCATGAACCGGCGGCCCATCCTCACCATCATCACCCTGGAAGATTCCAGGTAGGGCCCGCACGCCCCCCTGCCCCTGGTCACTTCCCCCCTTACTGACACCCATCCCGCCCACTCATTCCCATCCCCACACGTGGACTCTCTCTGCTGTTCCCCCCCCCCCCCAACGCCTCCTCCTGTTTCCTTTCTCTGGCTTTGGAACCTCTCACCTGTGGCTTCTCGATATTGCTTAGGCCCAAGCTCCACAGAGGGGGAGGGTGGTCGGGAGTCAGGGGGCTCACCGTCCTTACTGCCTCCTGCTTCTGTCTTCTTACCTGGGTAGTGGTAATGTTCTCGGACGGAGCAGCTTTGAGGTACGCGTCTGTGCCTGTCCTGGGAGAGACCGGCGCACAGAGGAGGAGAATTTCCGTAAGAAGGGGGAGTCTTCCCCCGAGCCGCCCCCCGGAAGCACTAAGCGAGGTAAGCAGGCAGGATGAGAGGTGGTGGGGGAGACAGAGGGTGCAGTTCTGCTCAAAAGGTAGCCTTCTCTTGTCTTTCCTCCCCTCTTTCCCAGCACTGCCTCCCAGCACCAGCTGCTCTCCCCCACAAAAGAAGCCACTGGATGGGGAATATTTCACCCTTCAGGTACCAAGTCTGGGAGGCACAGGGAGGCAGGCCCCCTTGCCCCGCACTCACTGGGATCGGAGGAGGGAAGAAAAACCGAATGGAGCAAATGGGAGGCGAGGCCCTGTTCCTCTGTCCATCCTTTCCTCTGGTCCTGTCCCTGATTCCGGAAGTGAATATTCCTGGGTTGAAAATTTGGTTCAAGCCCGGCACTCAGAATGCGGTTTTTTTTCTTGACCGCTCTGCCTGCAATTAGGGCACTTGGCCATCAGGGGGCAGCCGTCCCTTGCCACAGACACTTAACTGCACTGATAGGGTTCAAGGTTACTGGGGCTTCACCTTCATGCTGCACTCTCCCCCTCCTCCCCTGCCACAGATCCGTGGGCGTGAACGCTTCAATATGTTCAGGGAGCTGAATGAGGCCTTGGAGCTGAAGGATGCCCTGAGTGGCAAGGAGCCAGGGGGGAGCAGGGCTCACTCCAGGTGAGTGACCGGGGCCCTGTCCCAGCCCCACTCCCCTGCCTTTCTGCCTTGGAAAGCCACAGGATTCCATTCCAATCCCACCTTCATGGTCAAAGGAAGCTGAGGCCCTCATGGTGGGCCCCACCCTGCCCAGACACGCTTTCCTCTCCCCCTAGGTATATCCTCGGGAGGTCCCCAAGTCTCTCAGGGGATGAGCAGGGGTGTTTCTTTGTCATTTCTAGCAACAGCTAGTGCAGAGCTGGGGGCTCAAATAGGGGCCTGATAGCCGTGTGGGAGTATTGGACACAGCAGGGTTGGGACAGACCCCCAGCCCTGCCGAGTACGAGCAGGTCTGTGTGACCTTGCGGTTCCCCTCCTTGGGCCCGGTTTCCTTCCTTGTCAGACGGGGTGGGGGAAGATGAAGAGCGTACACAGAAGTCCCCCCCCCGATGCTCAGGAAACATGTCTGCGGTTGGTGGCGGCCATTGTAACTGAAATCCCCTTGCTCCCGTCTTGGGCCCTCCAAGCCTAGATCTAAGATAAGACAAGGAGCCCCCAGCCTCCCACTCACGGATGTCATCTCTTCCCCTCCCCTTGTCTCCCCAACAGCCACCTGAAGGCTAAGAAGGGGCAGTCTACCTCCCGCCATAAAAAGCTGATGTTCAAGAGAGAGGGACCCGACTCAGACTGATGTCCCCTGCTTCCTGTGTCCCCCTCCCCCACCCTCCACTGACCCCCCCTCCCCCTTGCCCTCCTTTCCTGGCATTTTTGGGACGTGGGAGCTTGAATGCACCTGCTCGGTGTGTTGACTGCCTGGTACAGGTGCGCCTCAGAGACGCCCTGGATTCTTCCATTCGCCTTGCTTTAAGGCTCTGCTAAAGAAGTTGGCCTACAAGGTCGTTGGTCGGGGTGGGGAGGACGTAGGACGTTCCAGCCTGGTTTTTAAAGATTTTTATTGTGAGGAACCATGGGAGAGGTAGGAAAATGTTCCTGAAGGTCAGGAATCAATCACACACTGGGCTATGAGCCCAGTTCTCTACCGTTTTACCTAGTCGTTGAAATTTCCTAATTTCATAAGCCATTTTTATGAAATGCTGATAACCATACCTACCTCACGGAATTTGTAGTGAGGGTGAATGAAATTACGTTAGTCTGGCCCCCCAAAACAGCCCTTTTATCCCATGATGACTGTGAATTGGTGCCTTCGTGAGTGCTGGTTCCCTGTCCCTGCTGGTGGGTGTGGTGACAACTTGTACGAAGGGGCAGCTGGTGAGGGGTCCCTTCCTCGCTGGCCAAATCCTGTCCGACCTCTAGGGGAGCCCCAGCACCCAAGAGGAAATCTCACTCCCATCTCAGAGCTGGAAAGATTGATTCCATCCCCGGTGGAGATCTGTATCTACAGAGATCTTTCTACTTCCCCAGGTTGCTCAAGTCAACTTCTTTTGCCCTCTGCTCGCATCACCACACCCCCTCCTCCTCTTCCCTTTTTATATTCTGTTTTTACAGCAGTCTCTTATTTTACAATAAAATTTTACTATCACCTGTGTTTGGGGGGGGTGGGCCCCTGGGCAGGCTGCGTGGGGCCAACCATGCCGCAGGGATGAGGAAGGAGGTGACGCTGGGAGGCAGCCACCTGAGTCTCCCAGGAGCGTGGGCTGGGGGGCCCAACGCCGGTACTCCCGGAGGAGAACAAAAGCTGGAGACTGGGTCAGTCTGTGGGCTGCATGACAACAAGGGAAGGGGGGACTCCATTCATAACTCGGGAACCAACTGTCCCTCCTCCCCTCCAGGGCTGGCACAAGGTTCTCTCCTGCCCCTGCTTCTAGGATTGGGCTGCTGCCCCCCTCCATCAGCCTCTCACCAAGGATTATGGGATTTAAATGTCTGATTTAGCAAGCCTGAGCCTCTGGGGTGGCCATCTGCTCCGCAAGAAAGGGGCAGGATACCTGGGTCCCTGAGGGGAAAGGCAGTGGGTGCCGTTGGAAGAAGAGAAAGGGAGCAGGGGAGGCCTGCCGGCCTGGGTCCCAGGAAAGTGGGGGCGGCTAAGGTGAGGGCTGGGGTGTAGGGCTGGGGCCTTCCCGGCATCCCCTCATCCTGGGCCTCATGCCAGGCAATTCAATGAATTGAAGCTTTAAACTCTGCCAGGAAAACCTTTCAAAGGGCTTCTTGGGGTAGGGAGGAGAGCTGAGGTTGGGGAGCTCAGCACCCCCGCCTGTCCTATTCCTCAGTGCTGCTGGCTCCCAGGGAGGGGGGCTGGGCGCTAGCTTTCCCCATCACCCATTGCTGGCCGAGTCAGTGCTTGGAAGGATGGCCAGACAGTGGGGACATTGCTTGGCCCACTCCTCCCTGGAGGCAGAGGGAGGAGTGCTAAGGGCCAGACAGGCTTCTGGGGCACTGTCTTCTCAGCCTTATCGACCAGGCTTCAAGTGCCTGTGGGAGTACCTTGGCTGGCCCCAAGGATCCTAGGTGGCTGTGAGGCCACCAGCCTCCCTGGCTGCAAAACCACCTTCTTTCTCTTTTCTTGCCGGGAAATGCCAAACACTCCCCATCTCCTTCAGAGACAGTTCTCCTTCATCTCTCCCCACCCACCAGGGCCTTGGCAAACCAGAGCTCTCGAAACTCATTCCCTCTCCTCACTCTGCTAGATGGGTCACCTTGAAGCTCCTTTCTGAGAGCATCCAGCACCCCGACTCACATTTCCCTAGACTGCGTCCCTGGCTGTTTCCATTTTTGTTCTGCTCCTGCAGAAAGCTGATCTGACTGGCTCTGCCAAAACCTCTGTGAGCTGGTAGATCACCCGGCCAGGAGTGAGGCTGGGTTTGCAGACCTAGAATGGGTCCCTAACTCTCTAGTCCCACCTGCTTGCTTCCTTTCCTCGTGTTCATTCAGTCAATTGTGGGCATTCACTGGTGCTTTACTCTGCCTGGCTCTGTTCTAAGCCGTGGGGACCTGTGGCAGACATGGCCTCTGCCCTCAAGCTCAAAGCCCGAGCCCTGTACCACTGAGATGTGGAATGCTGGAAAACTTATCTCCCTGAATTCAGGAACACGGAGTTCTCAAAGCTATAAGACCCAGCAAAAGGTGTACTCTGAGGAAAATGCATAGCCATAAATGCTTTTGTTATTCTTAAAAAAGAGAGAGAAGCAAAAGGAACCTAGTGTGCATCCTAAAAAAGATACAAATTGTTGAAAGAGAAAGCAAACTGGTTGAAAGGGTAAATCCAAAAGCAGGAGCTTGGGGGGGGGAAGATAAATTTTAAAAAGGAAAGAAGGGCGCCTGGCTGGCTCAGTTGGTAGAGCACGCAACTCTTGATCTCAGGGTCACTAGTTCAAGCCCCACGTTGGGTGTAGAGATTACTTTAAAAAATGAAAACTAGGGGCGCCTGGGTGGCTCAGTCGTTAAGCGTCTGCCTTCGGCTCAGGGCATGATCCCAGCGTTCTGGGATCGAGCCCCACATCAGGCTTCTCCGCCGGGAGTCTGCTTCTTCCTCTCCCACTCCCCCTGCTTGTGTTCCCTCTCTCGCTGGCTGTCTCTCTCTCTCAAATAAATAAATAAAATCTTAAAAAAAAAATGAAAACTAGGGGCGCCTGGGTGGCTCAGTGGGCTAAGCGTCTGCCTTCAGCTCAGGTCCTGATCTCAGGGTCCTGGGATCAAACCCCATGTTGGGCTCCCTGCTCAGCGGGAGTCTGCCTCTCTCTCTCCCTCCCTCCCTCCCTCCCTCCCTCCTGCTCTCTCAAATAAATAAAATCTTTCTTAAAACTTTTAAAAATAAAATAAAAATTTAAAAATCATCATTTAAAAAGCAAAACTCAAGAGCTTGTAGAGGAAAACACAGCAAAGACCATCAACTAGTCCAACGCTACTTGAACTATTCTGTGCCACAGGAAGAGAACGAGATCTCTAATTCATGTAAAGTTTTTGTGGTTTCGTTAATAGAAAAACCTGATTAAGACCGTAAAAACCCAGAAGCTAAATTAGCTTAACATAGATGCAAAACTCTCAAAATAGTGTCAGAATGCATTGATTAATCAAAAGAAGATTAACACCGTAAGTAAAGGTTTATTCCAGGAGCACAAAGTTTGTTTAATAGAGAATCTATCAACATAATTCATTACATTAACAAATGAAGAAAAAAAATATGATCATATCAACAGATGCTGAAAGGAATTTGATTAAATTTCAGCAACCATTCCTTTAAAAAAAATCTTAATTAAAAATAGTAGTGGAATACCGGGAGGTATTATCCTAATGGCTAAACACTAAGATAATTTCAATTAAAATAAAGAACCATACAGGGATGTTCTAACACATTCAAGAGGATCAAAAAAAAAAAAGGAAAGAAACCAACATTGGTGAAATATCTCTTTGCTTTTTTGATCATATGAGTATGTACCTAAAAACTTAAGAGACCAGGTTAGAATATTGTTGGAATTAAAAGTAGATGGACAGTAGATAGAGAAATATTTTTTATCTTCTCAAAAATTAGCACTGAGAGGGGTGCCTGGCTGACTCAGTCAGGGGAGCGTGTGACTCTTGATCTCAGGGTCGTGAGTTCAAGCCCCATGTTGGGTGTAGAGATTAGATTCTTAAAAAGGTAAATAGATAAATAATTTTTTAAAGCGGGGGGGACTCCTGGCTGCGTCTGCCAGGAGGGCATGGGACTCTTGATCTCGGGGTCATGAATTTGAACCCCACGTTGGGTGTGGAGATAACAACAACAACAAAAAAGCAATAGAGGGAAACCCACTCTCCTTGCTAGATATCAGAAAACACTAAAACTACAGGAATCAAATCAACATGGCTTGGTATGGGGACTGGTAGACAAGCCAGAGGCAGCAAGTACCAAATCTGAAAGTAAATCTCGACATACAGGAACTTATATGGCCAAAGTTGGCATTTCAACTCCATGGGAATAAACTATAGATTTTTAAAAAAATTTTTTATTAAGTAAACTACACCCAACTTGGGGCTCAAGCTCACCACCCC
This sequence comes from Ursus americanus, assembly GCF_024610735.1. NCBI lineage: Eukaryota > Metazoa > Chordata > Mammalia > Carnivora > Ursidae > Ursus > Ursus americanus. The sequence goes on along the minus strand of NC_142140.1, from coordinate 62,717,011 downwards.
AAGATCAAGAGCCCTGTGCTCTACCAACTGAGCCAGCCAGCTACCCTCGATTTTGGAAAAGTAAAGCGAAATCGACAAAACTAGAAAAATAAAACACAACTGGACTCCTAATTTACACCACACAGCAAAATTAACAAAAATCAGAGGGAGTAAAGTGAATATTAGTTTAAATGAAATGAAAATCCTGCCCCCCCCCAAAAAAAATCTAGATAATATGAGTATACTCTAGTGCCCGGAAACCAGAAACTGCAAAAGAGCTAACCGTGTTGGACTATTTGAAGACCAAACACTCTTTCACAGAGAGGCAAACAATTGCTTGGGGGGAGTTTTGCAATGCAAAAATGTTTATATCTACAGCTGTCAAGGAATTTGAACAAATTAATAAGGGAAGAACAACCCAATAGGAAAAATATTACACAGCCATCTAAAAAAAACCACACATATTAGAACTCTACCCGGTGAAACAGGGGCACAAGAAATGTATTGAGTGAAAGACGTGGAATGCACCAAAGCGTATCGTATGAATTCTGGCACAACAGCGACCAAACCCAGTGATCCTACTGTGTGTGTGTGCGTGTGACGCATTTATGATAAAATTGTGTATATATGTCCTATGTAATAAAGGTATTTTTCATTGTCAACCAACCAAGCAACAACAACACACACACAAAAAACCCAAGAAATAAAAACCGGCTCTAGACCCATCCCCGTATGTCACAGTAAACAGTACGTGGACCCACTCATCCTTTTTTTCTATGATTGTGTGTATACACAAAATTAGGATCATAACAGTTCATATTGTTCTGAGATCTGTTTCTTCTGGTCAGCTTTTCTCATGTCCCTGGGCATTTGCCGACGCTCTACTCTCTTCCCCAAACACCCCATCCTTTAAGCCCGAGAAACCGGCCATTGGCAGCCCCCGATAGAAAGTAGTCCACCACTCTGCATTTTGTCCTCCCCGGCTTTCTCCCCTTCCTGGAAGCACGTTTGTGTAGGTGTACCTGGTAAGAGAGTATCTCGTGTGCTCCTCACCTCTCCTGTTAAACTGGGGAGCTCCTTGGGAGCAGGAACTCTGCCTCTTTCATAAGTGTGTCCTCACGGTGCCTAGAACGTTCACAGTAGGCACATCGTTAACTATCGCGCTGTACGAAGTGGTGTAGGCTCCCTGCCTCTCTTGCGTGCAGTGATCTCAGGGACGGTGTAGGTGAAGGAGTGATCTGGTTGCCTGGACACTGGACGGAGAGGTCAGAGCTGGGAAGGAGGCCTGGGCAAGCCCCGAATCACCCCCACCCACCACCCCCCACTTTCTTTCCCAGAGCCCTTCCAAATGCTCAGCAAGGAACAACCGCACGCAGGGCTCCGTGTATGATATATATTTATATATATAATTGCTCTCATTTTATTGTACTTTATCCTCTTTTTACAGTAGATCTGACACAGGCATTAAATAACTGCAGAGAGAGACCGGGGGGGGGCGAGGGCAATGCAGGAGAACATGGGGACCCCAAGGGAAGAGACTCGGATCCAGGGAGAGGGAAGAAGGGAAGGGTCCCTCTGAGGGTGGGGTATGGAGGCCGCAGTGTCAGAGAAGAGATGGACAGTTAGAGAGGGCGGGAATGAAGGGCACTATCGCTCAAGAACGCCAGAGGCCCCTCACGGAGCATACTATGGGGTCGTTTAAAAACGCCACGGGGTCTGAGGGAGACAGGCCCGAGACATTCAGAGCCTAGACTGAGGGGCTATTTGCAACGCTCAGGCTGACATGCGGAGGAGAGGGAAGGAGTTAGTGGTTAGTTGATAACGTGCTAAGAGAAACCAGAGAGAGGATGGTGGGGGTAGCTCTGGGTCCCGGGGGGGAAGGAGGTGAAATAGTCCCATAGCCAGCTGACGTTTCCAAGGTGGCCACTGGGGACCCAGCCAAAATGGCTGCCCCTCCCCCAGGGCTCCGGGGAAGTGGAACTTGAAGGATATTCTGGGAAAACAAACAGGGAGAAGTGAGCCATCGGCAAAAACAAAGTGGATTTTCAGCCTAGGTCAACCCCATCCCTCTGAGGAGTGCCTATTTGGGTGACAGGAAGAGAATTTTCAAGAAGAACCAACAGGGACTCCTCTTCCAGACCCTCGTTCCCAGCGCACGCTGTCACCAGAGGGTGGGAAGACAAATATGTCAGAAAACAGGGAAAAGGCCACAGAACCACCTCGTCCTCGATTACAAAACAGTTGTCTTTCAGAGGAGGGAATGGGGCTGGAGAGGAGGCGGGGACAGACCTGTCATGGCCGAGGAGGAGCCGGATACGTCAAAAGCCACCAAGACAGGGACTGTATAGATGAGGCAGAAAGTGCGGGAGAGACAGAGAAAGGTGAATGGAGTGTCTGCAAGCTCGGGGTGAACTGAGATGTGTATGTGTGTGTGAGTGAGAGAGGAGGTGGGGAGTGTGAGGGCAGGTGTGGAGGTGGGCGGGCGGGCATTTTCTATGGCTCTCCGGGGACGGGAGGGGTGGAGACACCCCACTCACACCTAAACCAGAAGCAGAACAGCTCCTAACTCCTCTGGGGCCGTCCCGGGATCTCGTCTCCCTGCCTCTGACTGAGCTCGGGAGAGGAACGGGGGGAACTGAAGGCCGGAATCACAATGGCCATCAGGTGGGGTTCACGAGTAAAGAAAAAGGGCGTGAGGCTCAAACAAGTCATAGCTCTGTTATAAAAAATACCTTTGGGGTGGGCGAGGGAGGGATCAGGCAGGGTCAGGGACATTCCAGAAGCATCCACAGGAAAGAGGTGGGGGTGGGAGGAAGGGGCCTCAGGTTTTGTTGATGCGGAGTTTGAAGGCCACGCGGCCGGCGAACTTGTCCCGCTCATCGTCGGTGGCGATGTTGGCTGCATTGATGCGACATTCCACGTTCACCTCCACGTTGGGGGTCACATTCAGGAACTTCACGGCCACCAGGGGCTGCGTGTAGTTCACCTGGGCCGGAGGAGGAGAGCAAAGGTCCACGCCCGTGGCAACCCAGCGTCCTCCCCAAGGACCCCGCTCGCCTTGGGGAGCCCCCACTCCGGGCCTCGCACCGGGACTTACGTGGAACTTTTTGCCATAGTAGGGGAAATACATGAGGTCGATGTTGCCGTTGGCAGGGAACATGACAAAGTTGCCGAGATTCTCAGCGTCTTCATCTCTCTGTGGGGACGCAGGAGGGTAGGGGGAGAGCATGTGAGGGGCGCCAGGAACCCGAGAGCTCTCCAGACTTCCCTCTGTTCTTCCTTCGCCCCAAATAATTTCTGTCTCAGATCTGTTTCCCTTGGGCTGTGAGCCCGTGTGTGAGTGTGTGTGTGTGTGTGTGTGTGTGCGTGTGTGTGTGTGCGTGTGTGTGTGTGTGTGTGTGTGTGTGTGTTTCCCTGTGCACGAGAGGGGGCGTCCTGTCTCCTTGATCGGACTGGGAAGTCCTGAAGGGCGCCTCCCGCTGCGCTCCCACACCGAGTTCTTACCCCAGTCTCAGGAATCGGTTTCTGGAGCAGAGCCAAGAGAGAACAGATAAGTGAGTAAGGGCTCAGCAGAAAGGGGAGGGGAGCGGTGTGAGTGAAGAGGAACAGAAAGTTTCTAGAAAGGACAGAGGTGGGGTCCAAGACACTGAGACGCAGCAGGTGGCTCTAACTACCAAATACCTAGAACTGAGGAAGGAACAGGTGAGCTATGGGAGGGAGAGCGGAAGTCATGCTTATCAGGGACTAGACGAGAGGGTGGCAGGGTTAGGGATAGAAGCCAGGGGCCAAGGCTTGGCTGGAGTCAGGGAGGTGGGTGTCTATTCACACAAAAGCGGCTCCTGCGTCCTAGAGAGAAGCAAGAGGCGTGGGAGCCCCTTGGGAGTTCGAGCCACACTGGCACCCACTCTTACCCCCTTGTCCCTATAGTGACGGGGCCTCTGAGAGCAAAGAAGATGGGAAGAGATCAGTGAATTACGTGGAAACCACAAAGGGCAAGCAGGTGGGCAGGTGGGCAAGGCCCGACACACTCACCTTCCCCACACAGGTAACATTCATGCTCTGATTGGCTCCTGCGTAGAAGTTGATGACCTGGAGGGAGGGGAGAGGGATGAGCTCGAGAAAGAAGGTGGTGAAGACACAAGTATCCAGCCTTCCCTCCACACAGCTCAGCCTCGACGGCCCCATCTCTCTTGTTCTCCCAGACACTCAGACATCCGAAAACCTCTCAACACCCAGTAGCCCCCGTGAAAGAAGGCACCTGCCAGCAAGAGGGTAGCCCCAGCCCCCTCCTCCTTCCTTCTCCCTGGGGACCAAGGTCCCACATACCCGGTTCATCTTGATGAAGATACAGGGCTGCCCAGTGCTGTAGCCGTAGTGGGTCGGGTCCCCGATGCCGGAGCAGTCGCCCAGCTGCGTCCGGTTGAACTGGCAGGCACGCTTCGGGTAGTTGAGAACTCCGTTATCCGGCTGCTCATAGTAGCGCCCAGGGCGGCAGACATCATTTTTTTGGGCTTGGATGGAATCGTTGTAAGCTAAGGAGGTGGGAGAGAAAGGGTCACAGGCCCGCTGTTCGGCCTCCAGGGTCCCCCAATGCCCTGCCCGAGCCCCTGCACAGCCACACTCACGCTCCAAGAACTTGTTGAGCTTCTGAACGTGCTGGTCCCAGCTCTCGGTGTCACTGACGTTCACAATGACGTCAAGATTTTCAGTCTTGGGGCGGATCATCAAGCCTGTGGCCGACAAGGGCAGGAGTGGAAAATATACAAACGTATATGACAAAGGACCATACACAGAGGGAAGAAAATGGACATAGGGAGCAGCAGGGTGATGGAGGGATGGGGGGGAGATGTGAGATCCTTTTCACAGGAGGAAGATCTCCTGGGGATGAAGAGAACCTTCCCAGATTGCAAAGCCCCCTACTGCCGGAAACGGGAAGGAAGGCAGACCTCAAGCACGCCCCCGAACATGGTAATCGGGGCACCAGAGCCAAGCCTCTGCGAACTGTGAGTTCTTCTCGGGCTCTAAGTTCTTTCTTGGAGGCCTGGGGACACGGAACCAGTTAATGGCTGGTGGGGAGCGTGCATCACTCACCCGGGGTGGCCAGTCGGTCCTGGTACTTGGGGGTATGGTCAGAGACAGTCTGCAGCATGACCCACATGGTAAGGGTGAACATAGCCGTGAGGAAGCCATAGAAGACGAGGTAGAAGAGGAGGATAAAGGCTAGGGAGGAGGAAACGCGGTCAGCAGGCTCTAAGTCTCCCGGGATGACCTCGCCTAGCCCCACACACCCGTCTCCCACTCCGAGGTTCAGCACGGGGACGGGTCACAGAGTCTTGGGGACATCTTAGAGCGTCCCCTTGGGAGCAAAATGAGACAAGCTGGAAACAGGCAGTTGTGTCTGGCTTCCAGCCATGGCTCCCAGCCCCCTCCGGTCCTACGGCACAGTGAAGCCCAACCTTGTGGAGGCCACAAGAGACCTAAATTCTCGTTGCTGGGACAACCCCAAGTATAGGCCACAGTCATTTTGCATCAAATTATGTTCCCAAGTTCTCGACCATTCATGGCCCTGAAAAGGCACCACATCTGTGACTCCTGCATTGGTCCTCGTGCTTAAAGCTGTCCATCCCGCACAAGGACCTTTTAAGTCGGCACTGGCCGCCATTCACAACTAAACTGTCACCGCCTCCCTCACACTGTGGCCCTGCACACTCAAACAGCAAAACCTCTCCCTTGGCACCCCACAGAAGTCAGACCTCGCACGTGGCTCCTGCCTACCCACGCCATCTCTCAGAGCTGTCCAGAACCTTCCACGGTCACCCCACCCCCAATTCACACACAGCACCCAAAGCAGAGGCGGAGAGTAAAGGTGGACTGTCCCAGAGCCATCCCGGCAGACAGCAGGTGTTTGCGGCATGTGACATGGAACTCTGTCACTCCTCAGCCCAGTGCGTCTGTGGTTGCCACCACCCAGGACCCCTAGTCCCTCCAACTAAGAAGACACATTCCCCATGAAGCTTCTCCAGATTTCCCCAAGCAGTCAGGGACCCTCCAATCCCAGGGGCTGGGCTTCCAGTTCCCCCCAAGGCAAGGACTGCACTGGACCCACCTCCAGGGCCCCAGGTGGGGGCTGCTGATGGGAATAGTGTGCAATCAGTGTGAATGAGTTGCAAATTGTGTCACCCAGGGTCCCCAATGCTTCGACTACCCAGTTTAACAATCCCTTTTGGAAGAATGCCGCCCCTCACCTGCACTCAAGCCCAGCACCAGACCCCTGACTAGAGTCAACTCCCTCCACACACCTCGAGTCCCGCGATGGGTTGAGAAGGTCCCAAGGCACCCCAAGCCCACAGACATGCTCTGCCGGGTGATGTACGCGTCCCACCACCGCTAGTGTCTACTCCTCCCTCCGCCTGCGACATCTGAGCCGCATACCCAACCTCCAAAACCTCCCAGGGCCACCCCTCCCCACCAACCCCCCACCCACAAAGCAGCCACAGAAACCTCCAAACGCTCGGCAGTGGGATACTGACAACTTCCGCTGTGAAGAACCCCCCCAACCCCCCACCTCTCCAAGACCCGCCCCCTCATGAATGTTCCCAGGGTCCAGGGGATGGGCACGAGCTAAAAATAGACGGGCTTGGCTAGCTAGACAGAGCCACAGGGAGGAAAGGGGCGCTCTTCTGGGGAAGGGGGGGCGACGGTGCGGAGCCGACCTGCCCTGAGAGGGAGCGCGAGCGCCACGGCGCGGACACGCGCGCACGGCCCGCGACCCCCCGCGCGAGGGGGCTCCGCGGGGGGCGGGAAGGCGGCAGTGACCTACTTTCTCCGCCTCCGCAGCGGCCGGCCGGGGAGATTAGACCGGCGATTCGGCCCCCTTCCAGGCCAGAGCCCGGCAGGGGGGCCGGACGCCGGGGACCCGGGAAGGGAACTGGGGCCGAGCCGGCGGGACCCGGTGCCCCCCCGGCGTCGCCCTGCGGACCCCCGCCCCGCCCTTCGCGCGGCCCGCCCTGCGTACCCCAACTGGTGCCGGTGCGGCCCATGAACTGGTGCGTCCTCGGGTTCCACACGAACTCCTTCCACTCCTCAACCACCTGCCCGCAGCTCTTCTTCTCCTTCTGGATGACCATCTTGGCGGCGGGGGGCGAGTCCCGCGCGGGGCGGGGGGCTGCGGAGAAGCTGGGGTGCGGCGCGCAGAAGCCCCCCCACACGCTCCGGAACGCTCGGGGAGCAAAGGCAGCGGGGGCGAAGGAGACCCTCCTCAGACAGGCAGCTGCTGCAAATTCCGGGGCGCACGGCCACGCGCTGCGGGGTGCTGGCAGCGCGGCGTAGGATGCACGGATCCTAGGCCCCCCAGCTGCGATGAAAAGGGGGACTGTCAGGGCAGGGGAGGTTAGAAAGGGGAAGGGGTGCGATGCAGCCTCACCCCCCCAAACCTTCTAGAAACAAAATGAAAAGGGATGCAAAAATAGACGGCTGCAAAACCCAAGCGAACCGCAGAAAAATAGGGGTGCAAGGAGGCCAGGGAGGGGTGGGGGAGGGGGCTGCCCCGAAATCCGAGATGCAAAGAGGCTGTGGAGAGGGGCCGGGTGACCGCTCAAGGCTCTTCCGCCAAGCGGAGACCGCCACACCAGTGATGGCTCGGCCGCGGGGGTGGGGCAGGAACGCGCAATTGGGGGACAGCCAGGGATGGGGGTCCCCCAGGCGGAGGTTCCGCTCCTCAGCAGTGCGGGGTCGGCGGTCGCGGCGCGCAGTCTTTATACTCGGCGGCCGTGGGGGTGTCCGCCCCCTTCCCACCCCCAGAAGCCCCGCCTCCTCGGCGCTGGCCCGGGCGACCTCATACATATGCAAATATGGAGAGAGGGATTGGGTCCGCCCCCCTGCCGCCTCTTCAGGACCGGGAGGTCTCTCCCCTCCCCCCACCCCAGGTACCGGACTGGATCAGGTGGATGGAGGGGATGGAGGGCGTGCCGGGGCGGAGTAGAGGGAAAGATAACCCCCGAGAGACATAGAGCTGGAGAGGGAAGGCGATCTATGCTGAGAAGGGGCCCCAGGCCGGCCTTCGGAGACTAAGACCTGGAGATTGACAGGGCCAAATGGGAGAGGAATAGAGCAAGAGCCAGAGACCAAGACAAACAGTGGGCACCAGCCAGCGAGCTAAACCAGGCCACACAGAGATGGACAGAGGTCACCACAGGAGGGAAATCCCCCTTGGGGAGAGCTACCAACTCCCCCCCATACCTTCTTCACTAGTGCCATAGCCCCTATTCCTCTCCAATCCTAGAGGCTTCCACATATCCCCACCCACTCTGTGGGCGAAGCCCTTCCCGACACCACATCCACATTCCCAGCCCCTAGCATTGCCCTGAGACTCCAGCCCTGGACCCAGGTCTGCTCAGGTCTTGTGTCTCCCCTCCCCACCCCGCTATCTGAACTCCCCTTCCCCATTTACCCGTTTGGGTGGACAAACATTTATTGAGTGCCTACAGGAGACCTTGTGCAACTCTAGCCCTGGGGAGGCAAAGTCAGGGTTTTCCTGGGGGTCAAGAGACCCTCAGACTAATAGGGGGGTACGGGAGCCTCTAGAGACGTGAATTTAAGAATCATTATCTGTCACTTTTCAACTCTCTTCAAATCTTGTCACTTTCCCTTGGAGAGGTGTTTCTTCTCCTTTCAACGCTCACCCAAGATCCTTGGCTCTGGTCCTCAACAATGCGTGTTCCGACTGTCAGCCTCCCCCTCGATTCTCTCCCCCCAGCCCAGCTTCATGGACTTGGGATCTGCTCAAACAAGGCTGGTGCTCCGAATAGCCTCGTGTTTGGGTTAGTGCTCTGCTGTCACTATCTTGTCACTCTTCATCATTTTATCCTTGAACTTGTCATTTGCAAGTGAAGTCCAGTGGGACAATGGAGCATGCATGTGCACAGAGGAGACACAGGTAACGTGCCTGTGTTCGAGAGGCTTCCCGGGCACAGAATTCCAGCGGACCCACCACACTCGGGAGCTCGGCAAGATTCAAAGCGAGGATAAGGTAAGCATGTTATGCATACGCCTGAACAACTTGGGGTGCTGATTGCTGAGAGGCCACGCTCGATGTTCGAAGCAGACCTTGCTTGGAACCCAGAAAGAAGGCAGTGGCTTCCTAGAAGACATGGGTGATCGAGGCGTTTTATTCTACCCTTTCTTGGTTGTGCTAGCTACTTCCCGACTCAGCCAACCACTTCTGCGGCAAGGATGACATGGAAGGAAGGGGAACGCCAAGCTGCCCATAATGCCTTTTCCTCTCCGTCCTTCTGAGCTCGGCAGAAAGCTGAAGGTAGAAAAATGTTAATTTTTCTTTATTTCGAACGACGTTAAATAGCAAAAACCCCATGAGAATCGGAGGAAAGAATGCCAGAAGAAAAGGAAAACATTTGCTTTTTCAGTGCCTTGAACAGCACTTTCCCTGCTTTCTGAACAAGGGATCCCACATCTCTGTTGTGCACTGGGTCCTGCAAATTGTACAGCTGGCTCTGCCTCGGTCCCTTCCGCAGCAGGCTCTGGATTAATTTTCTCAAGATACAGTTTTAATTAGGCCACTCCTCAGCTCAAAGGTCTTCAATGACTTCCTGTTACCCTGCAGGACGCAGTCCTGATTCTTTTGTCTATCCTTTGGGGCATTCCACAATCTAGACCCAGCCTGTGTCCCCAGCCTCCTTTCCCACTAGGACCCAACTCGTCCTCCCCTGGAGCTGAGCCGGCCACTCCCGGGACAGGCTGTGCTTACTCCTGACTTCACACCTTTGTCCATTTCATTCCCTCATCCTGGAAGACTGCCCACCCTTCAGAGTCCAGCCCCAAGTCCCATTCATTCATTCAATGCGTAGCTAATGAGCATTTACTTAGAGCCAGGCACTGTTCTGGTCCCTGTGCTCCCGGGACTCCCTTTCCAATAAATAATAATAACCAGCAAACAAAACAATGCATTATAGTATCGTGCAGGAAAAATAAAACTGGGTGATGTGCCAGAGAGCCCCTGGATGGTCCGGGAGGGACTCGCCAAAGAGCTGAAGGTCAATGTGAGCCCGGAGTAACCCAAAGGAGCCACGGGGACCTGTAGGAGAAGACTCTTCCTTCCCGGAGGAGGAAAGTGTAGCGCAAAGCTGGCCTTCGATGAGGAAAGGCAAGATCGGTACAGCAAGAAATCCGAGAGGGAGGCAGGAGCCAGTCATACAGGTCAGAGGGCGTAGTTTGGATTTTAATGCAACCATCACAGAAGCAATTCGAGCGTTTTAAGCAGAGGAGTGGCATGACGAGATTTCATGAAAATCACCACGGCTGCTGCGTGGAGAGTGGGCCACAGGAAACAAGGAGACCAGTGGGGAGGGCTTCGCAGGAGTCCGTGCAGGAGATAGGGATTTCCAGACGAGGGGAGCAGGTTTGCAGGTGGAGACAAGAGGAAAGGTTCAGGATCTCCATTGGAAGGAAAGTCACAGGAACCATGGGGGTGACAGAAAGAGAACAGTCAAGTCTAATGCCTGGGTTTCTGTCTGGAGTAACTGGGCTGAAAACTCTTGTGGTGTATTTTACCTTTTCAATCAGACTTTGAGCATTTTGAGAACAGGCCTTTGTCTTGGACTCCATATATATCCTCCCACACCCAAGCAACCCATGGAGCTGTGGAAGATAAAGTCTGGTTGCTGACTTGTGCTTCAACATGGAATGGCTCCTTCTAGAAACCGCAGGGGGGGCAACTTGCCCTTTCTTTCATCAGGCAAGGAGCATCAGAAGGAGCCAGGCTCCATCCGGAGAGATGAGGACTGGACGGTGCCCTCCACACACATGGCCTGGCAAACACGGGCATGGGGATAGCCCCCAGACCGCCGGCTCCGTCTCTGTCCTGTACACAGGCTCCCTCGGAAAAGCGGGAGTGTCTTCTGTGCATTTCGGGGGGAGGCCGAAGGCACCTGTTGCTTCCATGTACATCTTCTTCTCCTACAGGTGCGGGTCAGCACGAAGGGGGGCGGGAGGGAGCGTTTTACCAAATGCAGCATCGGTGTTGACAGGGAAGTAAGGCAAGGAAGGGATGGGGGTCCAAGAGCCATTACAAACCTCCAGCCGCTTCCTGGAGCCCAGCCAGCTCCAGAAAGAAGGAAGGGAGTACGAGCTCCCACACCGCCTCTCCCAAATCCAGAGGCGGTCATGAGATCTGTGCCCCTGATCTTCCTCCCGCCCCCTCCCCCAAATCCCAGGGATTCAGCTCTCTGGGTTCCCAACAGGATATATCTTTGCAGAGACAAGAACAAGGAAAGAAGAGAACTCCAACACACAGATATGGGGGTGGGGGGGGTGAAGGGCTATTATTTAATGGGCAGAGAGTTCCGGTTTTGCAAGACGAAGAGTTCTAGAGATGGATGGTGGTGACGGTTGCCCCAAACTGAGAAGCTTAAACACCACTAAGCCATAAGAATAGTTAAGATGGTAAATTTTAGTCAAGCAGAGTCAAATTTAAAAAAAAAAATTTTTTTTAAGCTGGTAAATTGTGAGGCACCTGGTGGTGCGGCTGGTTAAGCGTCCAACTCTTGGTTTTATCTCAGGTCTTGATCTCAGGGTCATCAGATCGAGCCCCGCGTTGGGCTCTGCACTCGGCTCAGAGTCTGCTTGTGTTTCTCTCCCCCTCTGCCCCTCCCCGCTGTAGAGCTGAAGTGCACTCTCTCTCTCTGTGTCAAATAAATAAAATAAATCTTTTTTTTTAAAGATGGTAAATTGTGTTACGTGGACTTTGCCACAATTGGAAAAAAAAAAAAAAAAGGAGAAACACAGATGTTCTGCTACTGACCAAACCAAGCCCCCAGCTCCTCAGCAGGACATACAAGGAGCCTCCCCCGTCTGCCCTCATCCCGCCTCATTCAGCCCCTGTACACCCTTCCTCCTCGTTTATACTCGCAGGCTCAGACTTCTATTTCAAGAACTATGCATGAGGTTAATGACAGCAGCGAAAGCAACATCTCTCATATACTGAACACTTCCCATAGGCCAAGCTCAGGGCTAGGAATCTGGTCCACACGATTCATCAAATCTTCACGGCAAGCCTAGGAGTAGGGTAACTTTCCCATTTTGTAGATGGGGACCGTAGGAAGTCAAGAGATTCAGGCGTTTGTTCAAGTTCAAACGTTCAATGGTTCACCTCTTGGATGATGTGTCTGTCTACCTCTCTCCCAAGACTCTGGGCTCCAGGACCAGGAGTGAGTCTTATCCATCTTCGGGGTCCCTGTGGACTACCTAACACAGAGCTTGGCGGATGGTCAGTGGCCAATACTCACTGCTTAAAAGGAGGGAAAGGAGAGGGAGGGAGAAGGGGAAGGAGGGAGGGAAGAGAGAGGCAGCGTCACGCAGGGTGGAGTGAGGGGGAGACCAGGTCTGCAGGCCGCAGGGTATGCTGCCAAGCTCCGGAAAGGTTCGTAGGGCTATGGGAGGGCCAGAGGACACTGGCCAGGCCCTGGAGGTGCCCTTAATGGGGGCCTGGCAACCTCTGTGTCAAAGCAAAGTCAGTCTTAATGAAAGAGTGTAGAAAGCTCTGGATGGTAATCAGGAATCCGAAATCTAGGGCAGACTGGAGAAAGAGAGGTTGGGGGCGCGGCATCCTGGCCAGGGTAGGGTGCGGGGAGGAGAGAAAAGCCAGCCCCTGGGAGAACCCTCGGAGACAAAAGTTTAGGAGGTTGCCACTCGGGACTACCCCTCGATGGGGACCCAGGTATGTTTAGGGTCCTTTAACCCTTCCCGCTGGCTCACACCTGAGGCCCCCATGGGTCTGGTTTCTTTTCATTATTCAGGTCTTTGCTCAGGTGACACTGCCTTGGAGAGGCCCGCCCTGACCACCCAGCCAATGCCGCCCGTCTACTGCTGTCCTCTCTTACGTCACAGGATCTCATGGCCTTGAGAGTGCTAACCAAGACTGAAACGATCTTGCTTACTTGTTTTTCTTGTTTATGGGCTGTCTGCCCCTGCCCCATACCGTGAGCTCCAGAAGAAGAGGGGGGGCACCTGGGTGGTCAGGCGCTTCCCTTAAGGCTCCGACTCTTGCTTTTGGTTCCATTCTGTCATCTCAGGGTTGTGGGATCCAGCCCGACGCGGGCTCGAAGTCTGCTAGGGTTTCATTCTCCCTCTGCCTCTGCCCCTCCCTGTCTCATGCTCCTCCCTCTCTCTCTCTCTCTCTCTCTCTCTTTCTCTCAAATAAATAAATTTATAAGAAAAGGGATTGTGTCTGTCTTTTTCCTCAATGCATCCTCAGTGCCTAGAACAGTGCCTGGTATACAGTAGGCACTTGGTAAATCTCAGCTGCATGGACATATCCAATGGCTCAGGCAGACCCCAAACGTGGCCCAAGGGACCAGAGTTGCACCTAGCCTTCTTGGCCACACTTCGGACTCTCCAGAACTCTCCACCTGCTGGAAGCAGCCGTAGACCAGCAAACTCAAAATTGGTGCAAGAGAAGCCTCGGCTTTGTGTCTCCCACCCCCAGAGACTCTCCTGGAGCCTCCTTACCCTGGGGTCCTTTAGGTCCTGGCTGATCCCTGCAGAAGGAGACAACAGGTCCAAAGAGTGACTCACCCTGTTGCCAGGGTGACTGGTGGGAAAATCATCTTAAGAAGCCAGGAGGCTGGGATGGGGCGCCTGGGTGGCACAGCGGTTAAGCGTCTGCCTTCGGCTCAGGGCGTGATCCCAGCGTTATGGGATCGAGCCCCACATCAGGCTCCTCCGCTGGGAGCCTGCTTCTTCCTCTCCCACTCCCCCTGCTTGTGTTCCCTCTCTCGCTGGCTGTCTCTATCTCTGTCAAATAAATAAATAAAATCTTTAAAAAAAAAAAAAGAAGCCAGGAGGCTGGGATCCCCATGGGTTCTGGAGATGGGGGATGGGTTAACAGCTCTAGAGAAGGATGAGGATTGAGAGGTGGGGACTGAGGGATGGAGCCCCAGGGCTCCCTAGGGGGCTGGGGGCCTGGGCTTGAAGGTTTCCCTGGGAAGCTAGGGGCTGAGACAGGAGGGCGCCTGGGGTAGGGGTTTGGGGCACCAGGATTCTGCAGAGGTCTGGGGGCTGAGGGCTGAGTTACCATATTCTTTGAGGACAGAGATATTCCTGAATCTGTCTGTTTTTCCCAGCTGGGACCAGCATAAACCAGCTCTTGGTTAATGGAGTAGAGACGAACTCATCTGGGAACGCAGCAAGTGGACCAAGACTGGGAGAGATGCAGGCAGCTTCTCCCCTGGCTCCGCTCCTTTCTTCTTTCTCCCTGCTGTTTCCACCCCTTTTCCCAGAACCCCTGCCCCCCTGAGTCTATGGCTCTCTCACACCCCCTGCTGCTCCCTCCTTGCACAGCAGTGGCCCATCTCAAGGACAACAGAATTCCATTGCTTCCCTTCCCTCTGGACCTCTCAGGACCAGCCACCGCGCGGAGAAAGCTGAATTTCCACAAGGAGTAAATGCCGGGGAAGAAAGTGACCTGTGTCTGGTGTGTGTGTGTGTGTGTGTGTGTGTGTGTGTGTGTGTGTGTGTATGTGCTAGCATCTCAGCCTGAGAAATCATGGCTCCCAGAAAGATGGCCTTGACCCCCAGACGAGGTTAAGCTCCCTGGTCTCCAAGCTTTCACGATGTTTCCCTTTATGGTGTTCATCGGTTTCCAATCATCCACTTACTTGTGATTCTTTGCTGGATGCCTGCCTCCCCCAGGGGACCACGTGGACCAAGAGGCCAGGAACCAGGGTGGCTTTTACTCATCGGTAGGACCCCCTGCTCAGCAGGGTGCCCGGTACGTTGCAGACACACAGTGAACACTCATTGAATAAAGGAATGCACGACATTCAAGGGGATTCTTAGGTGGGGATTTAATGGGTGGTGTCGGTGCCATTGTTCGGGCCCTGGGGACAGCTGTGCGTCCAGATGTCCTGACTTCTGCTCAGGGCCCGGTCCATGTCCAGCTTCTGGCCTTGTGCCCAAAGGCCATCCAAGCAAAAGGAGGCGGAAGCCTCTCCTAGAGGGAGGGGGCACCGGGGGTGGGGGGCTTAGGGCAGCTGGCACCCACAAGCTGCCCCCCACTTTCCCAGCTCTCTGACTCAAGGTTTGTTTGTTTGGGTTTTTTTTTTAAGATTTTTATTTATTTATTTGACAGAGAGAAAGAGAGAGGGCACAAGCAGGGGGGAGCGGCAGAGGGAGAGGGAGAGGCAGACTCCCCACTGAGCAGGGAGCCCGACATAGGACTCGATCCCAGGACCCTGAGATCATGACCTGAGCCAAAGGCAGACGCTCAATCGATTGAGCCACCCTCTAGCTATTCCCAGAGGTGCGCTGAGGAACACGAGCGTCCCCGTCTTACCTGGCGGAGCCCCCAGGAAGAGGCGCCCCTGCGGCTGGACCCAGAGCTTGAGGAGGGAGGCAAGGTCCGAGGCAGGCAGAGCAAGGATCTCCTTCTCAGACCCCTGGCTCAAGACCACCCCGGACACAGCCAGCTTCAGCCGGAGACGGAGTCCCAAGACCAGGGGCAGCTCCAGCTCTGGCCCCGACCCAGAGGACAGCACCACCTTCTGCAAAGAGTGCGGGACAAGGATGGGGGGGGGGGTGAACCGCATCAACTCCTGGGGCCCTACCCCTGACTACCTCAATGGGGCCTGTGTGCCCTACCTTCTATCTGCCGACCATTTCAACCACCTAAATGCTCCCTTGATATTCCTGGCTTGATATTCCGTAAAACCACACCTCTCCCAAGTCAATACAATCTAGATAAAAGCCATTTGTAGGGACGCCTGGCTGGCTGACTTCGTAGAGCATGCGACTCTTGATCTCGGGGTTGTGAGTTCGAGCCCCATGTTGGGTGTAGAGATTCCTTAAACATAAAATCTAATAAATAAATAAATAAATAAATATGTCATTTGCTTGCTGTGGGCAGCTTCCAGGTGTGTCTCTGCCCCTCTCCCCACCTTAAGCTTTCCTAACAGTGACAATTTGGAATCCCCATTTCCCCCCTTGCTCCCAGGCTCCCTTGAATAAAGCCAGCACCCACTCTTACTTGATCTTGGAGGTGGAGGCTGAGCTGAGAAGGGTTTTCTGGGGTCCCAAGGGCAAGGAGGTGGCCAGAGCCTGCTGCCAGCTGGAGTCCCAGGTCCAGAGAGAAGGCCCAGGGTTCTGCATGAGGCTGGGGGATGCCTTGGGCAGGGAGGAGACGTGATCCCCCTGAGGACTCAAGGCTGGGGATTCATGGAGGGAGGCAGCTAGTGCTGGAGGGAGACAAGGGACGGCAGACACAGAGCTGGCCATGAAGGAAAAACAGCCTTTACCTTGGAGATTGAATTCTGCACGAGTCCCTGGAGGGAAGAAGGTCCCGGGCTGGGACTGGACGGTACAGCTCCTGAGGCTGCTAGTAGGGGCCGACCCCGAGGTCTGGGCCTGTGGGTCCAGCCAGTTACCCCGGCGCAGGCAGCCATCCAGGGCAGGGACCAGCTGGAGCCGTGGAGGGAAGGGAAGATGTGGGGATGTCGCCAGCAAGACATCGGGGCCCCTCTCCACCCTCAGTTCACTCCCCTCTGAGACACAAGCACTTGGCCTCTCCCACACAGCTCTCATGCCACCGGCTCTCGGCTCTTGGCATTCGTTCAGAGTGTGGCCTTGGAGCCCCGCGGTCACCCAGCCAGCCACACTTTAACAGCTTTGGTTGGTCCCCAGCCCTGTGATGTAGTTACCGGCAAACGGAGGCTGGAGACGGGGAACAGGAGCCCCCCCACTGCAATTCTGACGATGGGCTGGGGTTTGCTGGCCAGAGGCCCAGAGACCTGTCTCAGGCGCAGCACTTCTTCCCCATCCACATTCAGCAGCAGTGAGTCCTCAAGGATCTTCACTTCCACCTGCAGGGAGGAAGGAGCTGAGCCTAATCAGAGGTCCCCGGGGCCTGGCTCCGCCACTTTCTCCAGAAGCAGCCAAGTAGAACAGAAAGAACATGGGCTTGTGGAGCCAGCTAGCATCGTTGGCCGTGAGTCTCAGAACTCCCTTCCAGAAAACTGGGGACAAGCATAGCAATTCCATGGAGGTTTTATGCAGATTGAATAAGGTGACAGTGGGAAAGGGATGCCCGGAAACTCCTTTCTGTTCCCCTTCCGTTGACCAGCTCTGGACACACACACACACACACCCCCGGACCGCATCTGGCTTACCTGGTGCCATCTGCCATCATCCAGCCGGGGCCCGGCGCCCACTGTGAGCTGGGCCATCTGATTGTGTAGCTGGATCTCAGATCTGCCATCTCGAAGTCCTAGTACAAACCAGTCATCCTTTGGGTTGGTATCGCCATAAAAAATCACTCCTTCTGGATCCCAGGTTCGAAGCTCAAAGGAGGAAGAGCTTCTGGAAGGACAGAGAAGGCACGTATGGGGCATGCCCTCTGGGGGTAAAAGTGGGGTGTGGGAGGCTGAAGGAGAGGGAGGGAGACAGGAAAACGAGAAGATCCGAGGGAGGGAGGGTAGGGTTGGGGACTCCGTTGGGGGCTAGGTCAACTTCATACTTCCTGATCTTGGTGAAGTCAAAAGTCATGATGGTGATAGGCTCTTGTCCTGAGCCATTGCTGAGGTGCACGGCAGGGGGGTCCTGGACCCTCTGTCGGAAAGAGAAAGCAAAGGAGATAGAGTGAGGACGTGCCAGAGATGGACGGAGAGGCAGCGGGGCCGGGGCAGAGCCAAAGCGTAGATTGTGTAACCACACACGTGCGCTGAGCAACCCATCCCAACAGCCCTGCACCTGGGTGGAGAGACCATGTCTCGGGGCCCGGCCCTGGTGGCCGGGAGGTGGTAGCAGCAACAGCAGCAGCGACAGCCACCCAGATGTGGCCAGTGGGCCTCTGCATTCCATGGTCCGCTGCAGTCCTCTCTGTGGCTCAGAGAGCTCTGGGGAGAATGTGTGGGGGCAGGCAGCCTTTCCGTAGTTGGCGTTGGGTTAAAGGTTGCCCCTGGGGGGGAAGAAGGGGGGCAGGAGACCGGGCACTGACCCTCTGGCCCCTCTGACCCCTCTGAGGACAACTCGGGGGAGGGACAGAGGTCCTCCACTACACTCCCCCTGCTGGGAAAGTTTATGAGCTAGGACAGGGTACCCCACTTCCCCTCTCCTCCTCTAGAGCCTGACCAGGGTCCTTGAAGCCTTCTGCCCACTTGGGGACGCTGCCTCTATGGGCCTGAGGTCCAGAAACAAGTCCACCCTGCACCACAAGAAGCATCCTCTGTCAGAACTACAGCTGGGGGGCGCTTGGGGGGCTGGCTCCGTTAAGCGTCTGCCTTCCATTCAGCTCATGATCCTGGGGTCCTGGAATAGAGCCCCATTATGGCTCCCTGCTCAGCGGGGAGCCTGCTTCTCCCTCTCCCTCTGCCCCTCCACCCCTCTCAGGCTCCCTCTCGCTATTTCTCTCTCTCTCAAATAAATAAATAAAATCCTAAAAAAAAAAAAAAAAAAAAGGAACTACAGCCAGAGACCTGCAATAGCAAACACCCAGCGGGGTGAGTCTGGCCAAGTCATTCCAGGGCGGTGCTTGTCAGTGTCCTTGTTCATACAATGTGACAAATAG